>NC_046156.1:219457989-219726352 GCF_011064425.1 Rattus rattus
CTGTGTTCTGCTTGTGCACTCCTGTCTTGGCCATTTTCCTTGTTCTTTTGTTTTCTAACTCTTGTAAGCAGCAAGTATTTCGCTTACTCACTGACCGTATCACATACCCATGTAAGAATCGTATCACATACGCTCGTAAGAATCAGTAAGCAGTGATAAACAAGGGCTGGGGCGTACTGCGGACCTGCCTAGGCATACTCGAAAGGTCCTTCTTCCATCCCCAGCACAAGGGCAGTGAAAGCCAATTGCAGCACAAACCAACCCTGAAGTGTAATGTACGAACAATTTACACTCATACCTGTACACACATAGCTATAAGTGTTTGTAATGTGTCACCTAGAGGGAGTTTGCAGCTAGGGATAGTGCAGACACCTACTGTAGTTCATTTTGTTGTTGCTGTTTGCTTTACAATCCTGTAGTTGTCCCTTGGTATCCTTGGGATGGATATCCACATCTAATTTAAAGAAAATGCCCAGGTATTCATATGCAACTTTAAACACCAGAGTATTCATATGCAACTTTTAACACCAGAGTATTCATATGCAACTTTAAACACCAGAGTATTCATATGCAACTTTATTTATTTATTTTGTCCCCGTGCTGGGGACCGAACCCAAGGCCTTGCGCTTCCTAGGCAAGCGCTCTACCACTGAGCTGAATCCCCAACCCCTTTCATATGCAACTTTAAACACCAGAATATTCATATGCAACTTTTAAAACCAGAGTATTCATATGCAACTTTAAACATCTTTCGCCTAGCTTAGTCATTGCTTGCATCCACTCTGAATGCTGTGTAGACAGTGGTTGTACCATATCGTTTCAGCCGTGATAGGAGGAAAAGTATGTACGTACTCAGTATAGGCACGACAGCTGTACCCCTGACTCTGTTTCCAGTCATACAGAACCCATAGGGTGCGGACGGCTGATTGTATGCCAGTTGTACTCATTCATTCATTTAGTTTTAGAGATCCTAGAAACTTACCCTGTTCTTTTATATCATTTAAAAGTTACTTATTTTGGTTTTATGCGTATGGCTGTACATGTGTGCATCCTATGCACACCTAGTTCCCGAGGAGCCCAGAAGAGTGTGCCTGGCTTCCTGGATCTGGAGTCACAGGTTAGCTGCCGCCTGGACACTGAATTGAGCCTGCGTCCTTTACAGGAGTAGCACGCGCTCTTAGGCGCTGAGTGGTCTCCTCAGCCTCTTTTATGTCCTCTTTCGAGAGACTGACCTTCAGCAGAGAGGTGCGCCTTTTCCCTGTCGAGTCGTCACTGGTGCCTCGGATATTACTGTTTAGACCATCTGTTCATTTAAAGAAGTTTCGGAGTTAGTTATGTGTGTGTGTCTTATGGCGGTCTGTGTACGTAATTATAGGTGCCTGTGGAGGCCAGCAGAGGGTTTCAGATGTCAGAGGCCCTGGTGCTGGAGTTAGAGGTGATTGTTACTGACCTGTCATTCTGGAAACTGAGCTCAGGTCCTCTGCACCTTAACTAGTGAGCTTTCTCCCCAACCTTCTTCAGCTCTTTATCTGAGGCAGTTTACAAACACAGTGGTTGTGTGCGTGCGTGTGTGCGTGTGTGTGTGTGTGTGTGTGTGTGTGTGTGTGTGTGTGTATGTCTGTCTGTCTGTCTGTCTGTCTATCTATCTCTGTGTAATTATTTTTAAAATTTATAATCACATCATTCCATCCCCTCCCATATAACACTACTTGTCCTCTCTCAAAATTCATGGCCTCTTTTTCTTTAATTGTTACACACACACACACACATACACATACACGCGCGCGCGCGCACCCTCAGTACGTAAATATAACCCATGTTGATATGATATTTTTAATGTGAATTATGTGAGTTATAAAATAGTTAAGCTGTTCTATTCCAGGGGCTTTTACGTACAACAGCTCTTTGAGTTTCAGTCTTCTAGTTCATATCTGAGTTCAGTGTTATCTTATTCTTATGATGTAAGGGGTTCCTTGATAAACGTAAGGATTTCGATCCAGCAGCATGGTTGCTCTGGCAAGGATCACACTTACAGTCCAGCTGGAATGCAGACGTGACACACACCTTTAACCCTGTGGCTGGGATACAGACGCACCCTCAGCACACCCTTGGTCACCAATGATGTCACCCTCAGCACACTGTTGTTCCCAAGCAATGATGTCTAACTGAGGGGCAGACAGAGTGATGAGTCAGAGAGAGATTGGTGGAGTGAGTCTGAGCTAGGATATGCCCAGCTCTGTTGAGGACAGACAGGAAAGAGAGGCTACTTAGTGAGGGATAGAGAATTGAATTGAATGTAGTTCAGTTCAGTTGTGCTCAGCTCAGTTCATAGCGGTTCAGTTTGTGGGGGCAGTGTTTCCCAGCAGAGCAATTCAGAGAGAGGCTGAGAGAAGCCAGGTTGAATCAGTCAGCTCTGAGGAGTCTGAGCTAGAGCACTGAGTTGATCCAAGCAGCCAGAGCTCAGAGAGAGCTGGAAAGTGTGAGTTTATGCAGTGTGAGTCTTGGAAGCTGACACATTCTAGATTAGCAGATGGGGGCCGTGCTGAAGCTGGTCCAGTCTCGTAGAAGATTACATTGTGTGGGGCTAGAAGCTTCCAGGTCTAGGCCTAGACCTAGGGATAGTTAGATAGAATCTAGCTGTATGGCCTCAGCCCAAGCCATGCATTTGAAAAGCTGGGGTACAGCTCTTGTTACTTTACTTGAGAAAATAAAAACAACATTCATATTTACAGATAACCAATGTCATGAATTTATGAAAGATATTAGCTTGAGTTTCTGGAATAATATTCTACCTTTTATCTTAGAATTTTTGAAAACATTATTATTTTTATGTTTATAGATGGTTTGCCTGTCTGTATGTCTGTATATGCCATACCCTTGGAGGCCAGGAGAGGGTTCACATCCCCTGGAACTGGACTTACTGACTGTTGTAATACTCCACGGTGCTGGGACTTGGAGCTCGCTTCTTTGGAAGAGCAGCCAGTGCTTTTAACCGCTGAGTCGTCTCTTCAGCCCATTTCCTTTAAACTTTTCTCTCCATTATATCTTTGGTGTTTACTTTTAGATTGGAAATTCCTTTGAGGCTCCCAGGTTGGTTGCATTATCATAGAAAGTCTCAGATTTTAACACGTCCAGAATGTGACATCTTCCTTTCCTCTTCATAGCTCTCTTTCATGTGCGTCTTCTCTTCCTGCTTGTGTAATGCAGAAGTTAGATCATTGTTACTTTTTGACTCTGCGTTTGGAACCTGTTATTATTAGTAAGTTGTTTAAAGTCTTCCTTCAGAACATTTTCTGCATCCCTAGGCTCTCTCTCAAGGTACTTAAAGTACTTGTTGAGTACTGCAGAAGTCTGCCTGCTCTCCCGACTCTACTCTCGTAGAGAGAAGTCTGCATGCTCTCCCAACTCTACTCTTGCTTCCCTCTAGTAAATTCTTTTCTCAGCAAAGTGACCCTTTGAAAAGCAGCAACCAAGACAAAAAGACTTAAGTTCTAGGCACTTGAACGTCTCGGTGTGTCATTGCTGCAGTCACATGAGCCTCGCTTCTCTTGGCCTGTGAGACTCACTCAGGTGCTCACTGTGCTTCAGTCCTGCTTGTCCTCTGCATTCCCTAAGTGCGGGTGTCCACTGTGGTTTTCTCCATGGTGTTTCCTTAGCCATTCTGTGTGGTGGCTTTAACTTTACCTGCCACCTGCTTTCGGTTGAGATAGGAGTGTGATCCAGGCTCCTCCTGCCTCTGCGTTCCCTGTGCTTGGATCATAGACACGTGTACCTGGTGTCTTAGTCTGCTTTTGTTGCTGTGACAAAGTGCTGACCAAAAGCAGCTCGGGAAAGAGAGGGTTTATTTGGGTTACACATCCCGGCCACACAGTACACTGAGGAGAGCAGTTTAAGACAGGAACCTGGAGACAGGAGCTGAGGCAGAGACTATGGAGGCTCGGCCTGTTTTCCTTTGCCACCTACAATTAGCCACCCGGGGTGGCCCCAGTGCAGTGAACCTCCCAGCTTTGTCTTTCATGTCAATCATCAGTGTAGGAAAATGCCCTACAGACTAGCCTACAGGCTATGCCGTAGAGTCAGTCATTAACCCAGGCTCCTCTTCCCTGTAAGTCTAGCTTATGTCAAGTAAACAAACAACCTGGCTTTAACTTGCTTTTTAGAATCACAGTTCTGATCAATTTAAAACCTCAAATTCTGTATTATAGTCTCACAGCATGGCCTTCTTTTTTTGTATCTCTTTATTTCCTACCTACTTATTTCTCCTACTTATTTACTAGTTTGTAGTTTATCTCAGCATCAGTGAAAGCAAAAGGAATGTTTATTTTAATGCTTTCTTAGAATGTTTGTACAATATTTTGTACTTAGGTGTTTATTTAGTGAGTGCTTGTAAAGGAGTGAATCACTACAGTTACATACAAAACAATGACATTCAAAATATTTAATACAAAAAATTATTATGCAGAACCAGATTATTCTAATAGCATATCTGAATATAAGAATAAGGTTAAGAGATTGTTTTAAAAGTATTTATTCTTTGTTCCATATTCTAAAGATTTTTTTTTAAAACTCAGGTGTGTGCCTGTGTGTGTGTGTGGCTGTGTGTGTGGTACTAGGAATTAAACACAGGGACACTGTGCCATGCTAAGCTATTCTTAATTTTTATTTTAAAGACTGTGTTGTTCTAGCCTAGTCTGTCACTACATGGACAAGGCTGGCCTAGAACTCATGACAGTCCTTTCTCCTCAGCCAAATGCTCAGCATTGTGGACATGACCCCCGTGCTGGCTACTAAGATTTACTTTAGCAAGCATTGGATCTTTTTGAGAAAAGGCAGTAAGAAGTGAAACAAAAAGATAAATTTCTTGCTGTAGGGGAATGACGTCTGGCGCACTGTTCATCTTACGTTTTAACCGTCTGAATCTGTGGTGGCATCCGATGGTATGTGAGGTACTGCATGCACGGAAAGGCCAGAGAAGAGCATCAGGTGTTCAGTAAGCCCCGTGATCCTCCTGTCTTGGCGCCAACAGTGCGGGGTTACGGGTGTGCGAGCCTGGCTGCATATAGAGGTGCTGGGGTTTCACATCCTCCTGCTTGCCGAGTGCACACCTTAACTCCCCGAGCCGTCTCCACAGCCCTCAGGTGCAGCATGTTCGATCGTACTGTGGTTTCTAGGGTCTCAGGTGTCCTCTCAATTTACAGACACTGTCCTTAGGAAAAGCGAGAGGAGTGGGGCATGTGTAGGGAAGTTGCTGGTGGAGTAGCAGAGGGTTCTGTAGCGTTAAAGTCTAAGCGTCAGAGCACAGAGTGAGTCCTGCCAGGCGATGCACTAGTGCAAGTTCTTGGACGTTGGAGGCTGAAAGAGCCACGGTTAGGAAGCTGACGTGGAGAACCAGTTCTGTTTCATAAACCACGCATGACCTTGGGAAGGGTATTACCTCAGTCAACATAAAAATTAGTCTTTCTACGGAGAGGAGAAGTCTGTCTGCTTAAAATGTGCCCCTGGTGGGGCGACTACACTCTGCTGGATGCCCCACACCCAGAGTATGAGGGCCACAAGTTGGACTCAGTGGCTTAGGACATGGGACTGTGGAGGAGGGTCTGGGAGGACCGAGGAGGAGGAATGACAGGATGAGTATGAAATTCTCAGAGGTAATAAAGATAGTTTATGTAATCAGCCTTAATTTTTTATAAAGAATAATTATTCAGTAAACTTCAACAGTTATTTAGTTTACAGATTATTTTAATGCTAAATAATGCTAAATACAGTCACTTGTTCCAAACATCAGCCGTGAGGGGTAAGCCAGGATGCACTGCATGTTTCCCGTGGAGTGTGTGTGTGCTCCGTGTGTGTCTGAGACACAAGCATGTGATATCGTCCTGTGTTCTGTTTACTTTAGTGGATTAATTATAAAGCTGGGAGAAGGTATAGTTATAAAACCTGCTACTACAAGCAGCTGGCGAGTAAGAGAGCAGTCGTAGCCCAGTGTGCGGTGCTGGGTTTTAGTATCAGTGCAGCTGATAAGAGGCAGGCAGGTCTCTGTATGCTCAAGGCTCTTGGTCTCCTCAGCGAGTTCCAGGCCGTCCAGGGTTACAGACTCAAATCTGCAACGCTTCGTAGTCTGTCATAGGGTAGATGTAGACCATCACAGCTTTATATATGTGGCACTTGGAGTGCTAATTGTGCTCTTTACAACTAGTGAATGGTATGTTATTAGCAATTGCTTCTTGCTTTTAATCCACTTTTGAAGTAAAGTGTCACTTCATTGTCAGTGTGACAAATTGTCAGGTAGTTTTAGAAATATAGCTTTCTCAAAATGTATTGGCATTTCTTTTTCTGCATGTGAATTATTCTTTTTAAAGATTTATTTTTATTTTTTCAATAAGATTTAATAGTGTTTATGTATGTGCTTTATCTGCTTGTGTGTCTTTGCATCATTTGAGTGCCTGGTGCCCTCAGCGTTCAGAGGCCAGCACTAGATCCTCTGGAACTGGAGTAACGGACGGCTGTGAGCTGCTGTGTGGGTGCTGGGCGCTGAACCCTGGTCTTCTGCAAGAGTAGAGGTGTTCTTCCTTGCTGAGCCGTCTCTCCAGCCCCAAGATTTATTTTACTTTTAATTTGATGTCTGTGTATGTGTCTGTGTATAGGAATGTGTACTGAAGTGCTGGTTCCCACAGGTGACATTTGTACAGACACTTGACATGGCTTTGCTGGGAACTGAGCTCAGATACACTCATCCAATAAGCTGCCTCTCCAGCCCTCATGGCAGTAATTTGTTTTGTTATATGTATAACAACAATTTTTATATGGAGGCTTAAAAATACCTCTGTAGTATTTATTTGTTGATCTTGAGCAATTACTCTTGAAGCATTGGCTGGACCTTTTAAAAAGAAACCTTAGCTAGATTAGATTAAGCACAGCTGATGTGCACAAAGAACACCACATAGACTGGATCGTACTCAGAGCCAGCAGGGATTCAGAGAGCTCTGCACTAGTACTGTCTGAGCGGTGAGCACTGAGGCAATGTGGATGATATGGGTGGCTGCAGCCATGGGTTTGGCCTGATGGTTGGCTCTGTGGTTGCCTGAAACCTAATCTGTGAACATAAGGGGAAAACACTCTGTCCCGCTCACATACAGATCACCTCTGTCACTGTGAAACGTGAGGCGTTTCCTCCCATCAGGGAGCCAACAGTTGATTCTGAAGTGGCCATCAGTTGAACATCTTCTGAGTCAGTTGTTACTCCATGTACTGGGTGATAGTGTCTGATTCCAAGAGTTGTGGGCTGATCCTAATAGATGGCTCTGTGTCTCAGGTACTTGGAGCAGGTCTTATCTATCCCCTGTGAATTCTTACCTGGCTACCGCTGGGCTCTCCGGGACTCCCTCCTTGGGTTGGCATAATTTGCCAGAGTGGCTCTTAGGTCCCCCGGAAATTGTGCTTGTTTTTATTAAATTATGGCAGATATTTTAAGGGACATAAATAAGCAGCGAACACAGAGACCCATAGAGCAGGTCTTGAAGGCTCTCACCTGTAGGAACTCCATCGTGTAGATAGTGCGTTGAGATGCACTGTCCTCTGGGCGGGTGGGTGGCTTCCTAGTCACCCTTGGACAAGTACAATGCTGTCTCGTCTCAGCCAACCAGGAGTTCTCCAGTGCTGAAGTTTTTTTAAATGGAAGCTTTGTTACATTGGTGTGATTGAAGCTGCAGAAATGTTACTGGACCAAAAGCGGCATGACTTAATGTGCTAGGATGGAGTGGCAAACCCAGCAAAGCGGCGTGACTTAATGTGCTAGGACGGAGCGGCAAACCCAGAGGAGGCTCTGTTCATCTTCACGGTCTTCGGGCAGCATTCCTTTCTTTTAGGCACGAGGTAGGGCACTGTTTGGAGTGCGAGCTTGTGATGGATCCTTAGACACGGTAGATAGAGAATGTCAGAGCTGTGCACTTTTACTTCCTGTGGCTCACCTAGGGTAATTTGCCTCGGCAAGACAAGGAGCAGCTTGATGAGGGCCAGGATAGTACCCAGGAGGTTTTGGTCCTAACAGTCTAACAAATTGTCTTTTACTTGATTGTTCCAAAGCTACTTCAAGAACCAGGGCCAGAAGGCCAAATACACTCAGCCTATTTCTCTAGTTACTTCAGACATACCAAGGAATTTAGTAAGAGCTAGAAAGTGCGGGTCAATGCACGCACACACGCACACACACACCCCTCACACGTCTGGATGTTCGTTAGGAACAACATGCTCTTACTTGCTTGTTTCCTGTTGCATAGGAGCTGAAGCGTAGGGACGTCTTGTAGGCTAATGGTTTCCTGTTTATTTAACAACTCATGTAACAACTATCACAGTTACAGCCCTGATGACAGAGGACTAGGATAATGTTTGTCACCTATTAGATGTGACGTGTATGTGCTATGTGCCAATTACCATTCTTGGTGCTGTAGACTAAGTCTGCTATTTAGATTTGGCAGATTAGGGGCTGGAGAGATGACACAGCTGTTAGGGCACTTTGTTTACTGCAGAGGACGAGTGTTCAGTTCCCAGCATTGAAATGGGGACTGACAGCCATCTATAACCATCTATAACCATACATAACTCCGTTCGAAAGGATCTGACTCCTTTTGATCTCTGAGGGCATCAGGCAGGTCCATGGTGCACACATGTACATGTAGGGAAACCATACATATAAAATAAATAAAGGTAAAACTTTGAAAGTGGAAAATTTCAATGGAAAGACTGAAAACATGGACATTTAGCAACTGTAAATGAGTTATTAAGATTGGATAGTTTTTATAAAAACTAGATTATTGACTTCTAGCAGAGCTGTCGCTGTGTTCTGACATAAATTAGGCTATCTCGGTGACGTTTCGGCTTTAGTTTGGGGCATGACAGGGAGCAGCCTAGCATAGGGTAGTGTGACTTAGCCACTGTACAGTCGCTGTGCCATACTTCGGCTAGTACCCCAGCATGGCTGCACTGATGCCTCATGAGGACTTCCGTGCCTTCTGCTGTCTGCCCAGGTCAGCAGCCATGTGACGGAGGCAGAGGTGCCCTCAGTTTGGGGCCAGCCTGGACTACAGAGTGAGATTTCTTATTGAATATTAATAATAATGCTAATTACTCTTGTTTTCAAACAACCAATCTACTGGCTTGTTTGGTTTTTTGCTGGCAAAATTTGGCTACTATTAAATTAACTAATTAATTTCACGTGTGTGTTTTGCCTGAGTGTATGTCTGTACAGCACTTGTGCTTGTTGCCTGCCGAGGACAGAAGAGGGCATTGAATCTCTTGGAACGTGAAATGAGTTACACTCAGTTGTGAGCTTCCACGTAGGCACTAGGAATTGAACCCTGGTCCCCTGGAAGAGCAGAGGTTCTCCTAACGGCTGAGCCCTCGCTCCAGCCCCCTAGATTATTATTCTTAAGTTAGTCAATTGGTATGTGTATCAAGGACAGTCTTACTGTTGTCATACATTATCAATAGAAAGATAAGACCTATCTTAATTGCTCACTAAATTCATAGCAGAGCACTAAGAATGTTTAATTCAAATTGGCTATAAATGATGTTTACACAGTGCCACTGGCTGAAGTACAGTGAGCTTGTTTTTAATTTGTTTACGTTTCTGGGAAATCTGCGTAGTCCTTGTTTGCTGTGAAGCAACGGCCTCTGTAGGGGATTCTAGTGTTCTAATTTAGAGGGAAAAGTTAAAAGAGCAGGCTTTTAACTTGGTTCTGTTTCTATACAGTCATGGCCAGAGAGATACTGCACAGATTCTTCTATTACGAGGAGCCAAATATTTACCAGATAAAAACGGAGTAACCCCTCTGGATCTGTGTGTTCAGGTATGCTTTCAGAGTGTTATTCCAACCCATTAGTTATAAACGATAAAATCACGTTTCTGTATTGAAGAGTGTAAAGATGTTTAGTCTGTGACAAGTATGATCTTTAAAAGTCTCTTTGCTTTTAAACCTGAATAATTGTAGATTTTGTTTGTAGGGTGGCTATGGACAGACTTGCGAAGTGTTAATTCAGCATCACCCCAGGCTTTTCCAGACGATTGTTCAAATGACACAGAATGAAGACCTTCGGGAGAACATGGTAGCGTAAGCTTGCTGATAGGCTGTAAATGAGGCATGATTAAATCCTGTTACATCGTGCAGTCTGTAACTGTAATGACTTACTGAGTTATAGTGAACACTTGGTATATGGGGATTCTGCAGCTAAAAAACCACAATTAAACATGGTCAGACTTTTTGTCATTATTCCCTAAAAACCACAATTAAACATGGTCAGACTTTTTGTCATTATTCCCTAAAAACCACAATTAAACATGGTCAGACTTTTTGTCATTATTCCCTAAAAACTATACTATAGCAACTATTTACATAGCATTTATATTCTATTAGGCATGGCAGATTATGTGAAGAGGATTTTAAGCTACGAGAAGATACACATCGAATATGTTTAGTTGCTATGCCTTAACAAGAGTTTGAGCTTCTAGAGGTTTTGGGTACCAGGAATATGTAGTGTAGTTATACACAGTACCACATCTCACCTGACACCGCCCTCTGGATCACCTGAGTGGCTCTTTGGTCTGTCCTTACGATAACTCTCCTCGTGGATAGAGGACAGGACTGAAGGAGGAGTGCTGTGTAATGACGGGTAACCACTTGATCACTGAGCTCTTTCCTGGTGCTTTGTGCTGCTGGGGTGTAACCCTGGGGCCCCATGCCTGCTGAGTTGTATCTCCAGCCCCAAGCTCAGTGTCTGTAAAAGCGATAGTCCTGGAAGAATTGTAGCGTAAACTTCAGAAGTTTAGAATTAAATTTTTACATGCATGCTTGATTTCCTCTGTGTATTTTTTAAGTGGATAATTTTGAAGCATCTTTTTCTATATTGGCTCTTAAGTTTATGTAAAGTATAATAATTGTAAAGTTCTTGATTCTAGTCAACTGGCTTCAAGGCATTTATTAAACAAATCCACGTGTATATATTGATAGAATTTAATGGATTATTTACTATGTAATCACTTTCGTTTTTAATTTGTGTAAACCCAGTTACGGCAAGTTCTGCAGCATTTGTCTCAGCAGAGTGAAAGCCAGTACCTAAAGATCCTGACAGGTCTTGCTGAAGTTGCTACAACAAATGGCCATAAACTGCTTAGGTAAGCATTTCAGTGACTCAGTGGATAGCATTTGCAGGCAAGCATTCCAGTGAGTCCGTACATGCAGTGTCTGTCTGCTTGGTCTCCTCAGAAATCAGCTGTCTTTTGCATTGACGAGCTGTTTAAATATTTGCTGACTTACCCTGTTAGTTACCTTTCTAGACTGCGATAATAAAACACCCTGTCTTTGGCAGCTTAGACAAGGGTTATTTGGCTTACGGTTGTTGGCGGATAAGAGTCCATTGTGGCAGGGGAGTGTGGCAGCAGGCAGCAGGTGAGGCAGCTGGAGGAGAAACTGAGGGTCCACACCTTGACTCGAAACAGGGGGCAGAGAGCAGGCTCTAAGGGGTGCACATTTTTAAACTCAAAGCCCCTGTCCAGGTCAGTCACGTACGTCAGTAACAGTAAGGCCACACCTCCCGAGTTCCTCCAAAGTGCCCCCAACCTCAGTGTGCAAATGCCCAGGCTGTAGGGCCATCTCATTTAAACCGCCACATTTACAATTTGTCATTTTGTTTAAAAAGCCCAGGCTGGTCAGCTTGTTCACAAGACTTTATAAAGAAACCTAGATCACATTAATGTGAG
The DNA here is from genome assembly GCF_011064425.1 of Rattus rattus. NCBI lineage: Eukaryota > Metazoa > Chordata > Mammalia > Rodentia > Muridae > Rattus > Rattus rattus. The sequence goes on from NC_046156.1 coordinate 219,469,742, forward strand.
TTTTGTTAAATGATTACTTAAGATTTGGCCTGTAGGTAAATGTGTGTGAAGAAAACACTATTATCTTGGGTGTGGTCATACTTCTTTTCAGTCCGGGAACTTGGAACCAAAAGTAGGAGGACCACGAGTTTAAGGTCACCCTCAGCTACATAGGGAGTTTGTGGCCAGCCAGGGCTGCATGAGAAAATCGTCCAGGAATCTGAATCTCTGCTTTGTAAGATTAGGTGAATCCCCCACTGTTTAAATGTTCAGTATTCCTTCATGACTCATTATAAAGGTTTTTTTTCTCTGTACTGCCTCTCCCTAGTTCAGTTTTTAATTCCTTTTAGATTCTATGTTTTTAATAACCAATTGCTAGGTCTAAGGAGCTAAGCCGTATATTACTTGCTTTTATGTATAGTTTATATATATGCTCTGCTTTGTATATGATTAGCCACTCCTATTAGGAGAATGGGCAGCTGTTACCAAGAACTTCATGTGTTACTTTCTTATAGATTTGACCTCTTCCTATTTGAATGCATCATGTTTGCATTACTCTTTAATTATTCCTACAGTGACAGTGACAGTGTGTGATGACCTTTCACCTTCGTAGTTGCTGCAGAACCTTCCTCTTTCTACCATGCAGAGTCTGTGAAAACATGAACAGAAAGCTACATAGTCAGAGTTACTGTTATCTCCATGAAAGTTGCTCTGCCCCAACCCTTGCCTTCTCTTTCTCCATCTCAGTAGGGTCGTGCCGTGTAGCTCAGGCTGGCTTTGAACTTGTTATCTTCACATTGCATGCTCTGATGTGGGAATACATTTGTGAGTTGCTACTTCTTGGCTCCTCTGTGCTCCTGTACTCTCTACTTGAGAGGTCGTCTGTTTCAGACCAGCACCACCTTCTTACTTGATCATTTCTCCCAATTGTCTTGTGATATCTCTTTGGAAGTGTTTTTAGATTCTTCTATCTTCAAGTCTCATTGGCACCGAGGTTTCTATAATGTGCTCCTGTCATTTTCTCTGGTCATCCCCAGTTGTTCATATATTGAATGCAAGACTTAGCTAGGCTAGTTAAAACATAGGAGGAAAGAAGTGGAGGGGACAAAGGGGACCGTATTTGATCAAAATGAATTTAAATCAGATTCTGAATTAAAAACATATGCATAGTTATTTCCATTCAGCTCCTTTATTATTATATAATAGGTATATATGAGGTATAATTTGTGGTTTTAAAATCATACGTTAAAAAACAAAAACCAAACAACAAACCCCCCCCCATGGGCTCTGGGCTTTGGAGTCATCCAGATTCAGTTGTAAGTTTAGGCACTGTTTACTAATTTGTCACCCACCAGCTTTGACGTCCAGGGTAAACTGAGGCAGGTGGAGAGTCAGTAATTAGTAAGTATACTTTTGAAAGTGAGTAAATTTCCTTAAAGTTTGTATCTCAAGGTAATATTCTTCATAGTTTGTGCTGTATTGGTGGCATATTTATTGGTTATATTCTGGGTGCTTACAAATTAGAAATTCACTGATTCATAAAAATAAAAATCTAATAGTACACATTAGTGTATACTTTGTGGTACACATTAACATATGTTTTTTGTTTTTTTTTTGTTTGTGCATTTTTTTTTTTTTTTTTTTTTTTTTCTTTTTTTTTTTTTGTTCTTTTTTTTTTTGGAGCTGGGGACCCGAACCCAGGGCCTTATGCTTCCTAGGCAAGCACTCTACCACTGAGCTAAATCCCAACCCCTTGTTTGTGCATTTATAAATATTATGATGTTGGAAAATAATACAGCCACATGTCAAGAACAGAATATGACATCTTTTTTTTTTTTCTTTATTAACTTGAGTGTTTCTTATTTACATTTCAATTGTTATTCCCTTTCCCAGTTTCCTGGCCAACATCCCCTAACCCCTCCCCCTCCCCTTCTATATGGGTGTTCCCCTCTCCATCCTTTCCCCATTCCTGCCCCCCCCCCCACCCATCCCGTTCACTGGCCGTCCAGCCTCAGCACGCCCAAGGGCTCCCCCTTCCACTGGTGCTCTTACTAGGCTATTCATTGCTACCTATGAGGTTGGAGCCCAGGTCAGTCCATGTAGAGTCTTTGGGTAGTGGCTTAGTCCCTGGAAGCTCTGGTTGCTTGGCATTGTTGTTCATATGGGGTCTCGAGCCCCTTCAAGCTCTTCCAGTTCTTTCTCTGATTCCTTCAACGGGGGTCCCGTTCTCAGTTCAGTGGTTTAATGATGGCATTCACCTATGTATTTGCTGTATTCTGACTGTGTCTCTCAGGAGAGATCTACATGCGGTTCCTGTCAGCCTGCACTTCTTTGCTTCATCCATCTTGTCTAATTGGGTGGCTGTATATGTATGGGCCACATGTGGGGCAGGCTCTGAATGGGTGTTCCTTCTGCTTCTGTTTTAAACTTTGCCTCCCTATTCCCTCCCAAGGGTATTCTTGTTCCCCTTTTAAAGAAGGAGTGAAGGATTCACATTTTGATCATCCTTCTTGAGTTTCATGTGTTCTGTGCATCTAGGGCAATTCAAGCATTTGGACTAATAGCACTTATCAATGAGTGCATACCATGTATGTCTTTCTGTGATTGGGTTAGCTCACTCAGGATGATATTTTCCAGTTCCCTCCATTTGCCTATGAATTTCATAAAGTCATTGTTTTTGATAGCTGAGTAATATTCCATTGTGTAGATGTACACATTTTCTGTATCCATTCCTCTGTTGAAGGGCATCTGGGTTCTTTCCAGCTTCTGGCTATTATAAATAAGGCTGCGATGAACATAGTGGAGCACGTGTCTTTGTTATATGTTGGGGCATCTTTTGGGTATATGCCCAAGAGAGGTATAGCTGGGTCCTCAGGCAGTTCAATGTCCAATTTTCTGAGGAACCTCCAGACTGATTTCCAGAATGGTTGTATCAGTCTGCAATCCCACCAACAATGGAGGAGTATTCCTCTTTCTCCACATCCTCGCCAGCATCTGCTGTCACCTGAGTTTTTGATCTTAGCCATTCTCACTGGTGTGAGGTGAAATCTCAGGGTTGTTTTGATTTGCATTTCCTTATGACTAAAGATGTTGAACATTTCTTTAGGTGTTTCTCAGCCATTCGGCATTCCTCAGCTGTGAATTCTTTGTTTAGCTCTGAACCCCATTTTTAATAGGGTTGTTTGTCTCCTGCAGTCTAATTTTTTTGGTTCTTTGTATATTTTGGATATACGGCCTCTATCTGTTGTAGGATTGGTAAAGATCTTTTCCCAATCTGTTGGTTGCCGTTTTGTCCTAACCACAGTGTCCTTTGCCTTACAGAAGCTTTGCAGTTTTATGAGATCCCATTTGTTGATTCTTGATCTTAGAGCATAAGCCATTGGTGTTTTGTTCAGGAAATTTTCTCCAGTGCCCATGTGTTCGAGATGCTTCCCTACTTTTTCTTCTATTAGTTTGAGTGTATCTGGTTTGATGTGGAGGTCCTTGATCCACTTGGACTTAAGCTTTGTACAGGGTGATAAGCATGGATCGATCTGAATTCTTCTACATGCTGACCTCCAATTGAACCAGCACCATTTGCTGAAAATGCTATCTTTTTTCCATTGGATGGTTTTGGCTCCTTTGTCAAAAATCAAGTGACCATAGGTGTGTGGGTTCATTTCTGGGTCTTCAATTCTATTCCATTGGTCTATCTGTCTGTCTCTGTACCAATACCATGCAGTTTTTATCACTATTGCTCTGTAATACTTCTTGAGTTCAGGGATAGTGATTCCCCCAGAAGTCCTTTTATTGTTGAGGATAGTTTTAGCTATCCTGGGTTTTTTGTTATTCCAGATGAATTTGCAAATTGTTCTGTCTAGCTCTATGAATCATTGGATTGGTATTTTGATGGGGATTGCATTGAATCTGTAGATCGCTTTTGGTAAAATGGCCATCTTTACTATATTAATCCTGCCAATCCATGAGCCTGGGAGATCTTTCCATCTTCTGAAGTCTTCTTCAATTTCTTCTTCAGAGACTTGAAGTTCTTATTGTACAGATCTTTCACTTGCTTGGTTAGAGTCACACCGAGGTATTTTATATTATTTGGGACTATATGTTAACAGTGTGTTCCCGTTGGTCTGCAGTCTGTCCAGCAGCTACGACGCGCAGATGAAGAGCCTCCTGCGGATCGTGAGGATCTTCTGCCACGTCTTCCGCATTGGCCCCTCGTCTCCCAGTAACGGCATGGACATGGGCTACAATGGGAATAAGACTCCAAGGAGCCAGGTGTTCAAGGTCAGCAACGTCGTTACGATGGCCGTTACACAGCGTCAGTCATTAAAACCATGGCCGGGCATGTTGGGGTCCTAACTGGGTTACGTATCTTCCTTTTCAGTTTTGTCTAATGAACAGGATTTAATTGGTAAGCTTTTCAAATTTGTCTTACACGTGCATTAATGCCATTCATGTTTTTAAGGATAGGATAGTTAGTATTAAAGTAATTGTACTGAATTACAGTTTGTTTATCTATTTTATGCAGAAGTAGATGTTGAAGCCAGGTCCTTCTATGTTCAGTGCAAGCATTTGTCCAGACCTGTTCCTCGTTTGGTAGCTGAGGCAGGCCTTGAATTTGCCATCGTCCTGCCCCTCCCAAGTAGCTGGGATTACAAATCTCAGCCACCAGGTCCAGCTCAGATGATGAATTGTTAATGCAGAATGTAAGCCATCGTCTTAAAAATGTTTTACTAGAAGATAAACAGTCCGGTTTTGTTCATTTGTATTCTATATGTGCTGTGGTTTATGTCTGTGCTATGTATTTTATAGGAAAGGCTATTCTTAATAGTTCTGTTAACATTCCTGGGATTATTTTAATGAAGATTATTTGAGACTTTTAAAGAATACCTGGATTACTTTGACTACCTCTCCTAACACGTATCATTGTTATTACCCATGTCGAATCACGGGTTTATGAACTAGCCGAGCCTCTGCTGATATAGATGTTTCATGTTACATCTTTAATGTAAGGCCATGGTTTTGATCTTCAGCACAGCAGAAGTTAAGCAGTAACAAGAAGGAAGCATGTCTGTGCACAGCAAATGTTTTTCTCGTGAGTCACACTTCGCACAGTTTGTTTGTATTATCTTTAAGGGTAGTAAGAGGTTTCTGTGTTATAAAATTTACCTTTGAGGTTCACAAAGACAATATTTCTTACAACAACCTTTAGGTTTTATCTCCAAGTAAGAAAAACATTTTTATGTAGTATCACTTGAAAAGATTTACTGTTTATAAAGATTCTATGTTAATATTATATGCTAAATAATTCTGGTTATTATATCTAAATCTATCTTACATGAAACTTTTGACATACTTAACAGATAAGTGGCTTACAAGCATTTTGATACTACATTAAAATGATTTGTGTATTATTACTTGGTGTGATGTGTGTATTTGGGCGCAGGCTTGTGGAGATCACAGGCCAACTCTTGGGAGTTGGTTTTGTCCTCTCTGCTTTTCTGTAGGTCCTAGGTATTGAGCGAGTGCTTTACCTGTGAGCCCTGCTGACCGACACTGCACTTCTGAACCTAAGACTAGGTGTGCAGCCCCTTAGAAAGGCACCTGTTTATCTGCATTTTGTCCTCTTTTTTTTCTTCTGGAATCAATACAATTCTTTTTAACCTCTTTTTTCACCTCTTGTGCCACCTTCTGGAAGAAGGAAACCAAGCATTTCTTGAATCAAATTTGGTTTCCACGTCCTGTTTTCTTTAGTTGGGATTGGCAGTTTACTACTGTTGTAGTGTTTCCATCCAGGCAGCCAATCTGCTCTGTTGTCAGTGCTTTTCTCAGTGAGGTTTGCTCCTCACATGACATCGTATGATGTTGTTCCAAATGAATTCTGGCATGGTTTACTGTGTTAGGACGGGCTCCCTGGATTCTACTTTCTATCGAGCCGTAATGATGGTAGGAAGTTAGAGTAGGTTTAGACAGTGTTCACTGCTTCATTATTCTTGACATTTGATTCTGTCTTGCTAATGGGCTCTGTAAACACATGACAGTTGGCTCGATGCTAGTTTCTGTATAATCAGTACAGGCTCAACTGTAGAAAGTAAGTCAACGACACTGTTTCCTATGCTCTCCCGTTGTGTTTTTCAGCATTGGTACTTAAATGTAGGTCCTCACATACGCTAGTGACATGCTGTTTCTCTGTTTAATGAAATCCAGACTTTGTGTTTTGTCATATAGTTCTGGGAAATGAACCCAGGACCTCATATATTTTAGGCAGGTGCTCTGTTATTAAGCTATATTCTGATCATTTAATAGTTTTTAAAGAGTATTCATACCATGTTTTGATTGTATTGTCCCCCAAGTCCTTCAATATCCCCCCACCCTGCCCACCAACCTTTATGTTCATTATCCATTGTCTTTCCCTCCCTTCTTCCTGTCCTTCCTCTAAATTGGGTGAAAAATCAACAAATCAGTAAGAAAAAAACATAATAAAACAAAACCAACAAAAAGTCACCCCCACCCCTGAAAAAAAAAAAAACAAACCCAGAAACAAAACAGATCCTCTTGTGTGGTCCAATTCCTCCTGGTCACAGGGCTTGTCCAGTAGTGTGGTTGGTACACCCAGTGTCATTCCACTGTAGAAAGCTGAGTTTCCATTTCACAGCAAGGATCAGTTGTAAATAGCTTCTTGATTAGGGGTGGGACTCCATATCCAGTTGCCCTCTCAGTGATAGGACCCTGTCTGGGTTATCCCTATGTAGGGCTTGTGTATGCTTCCTCAGTCTGCAAGTTCATGTGAGTTTCAATCCTGCTGTGTCTGCAGAACACTGTTCCTTAGGTCATCTATCACCATTGGCTCTTAAGCATTTCCACCTCCTCTTCTGGATAGTTCCCTGATCCTTGAGGGAGGGGTTTGATGAAGGCGTCTGTCTTAGTTACGGTTTCCACTGCTGTGAACAAACACTATGACCAAGGCATTTAATTAGGGCTGTCTTACAGGTTCAGGGGTTCAGTCCATTATCACCGTGCATGGCAGCATGCAGGCAGACACAGAGAAGGAGCTGAGGGTTCTACATCTTGATCTGAAGGAAGGCAGGAGAAGACTAGCATCTGCAAGCAGCAAGGAACATGAGCATAGGATCTCAAAGCCTACCCCCACAGTGACACACTTCCTCCAGCAAGGCCACACCTCCTAATGGTGTCATTTCCCACGGGCCAAGCACATCCAACCACCACAACATCCATTCAAGACTGAGTGCTCCAAGATCTGCTCTGTGCATTGTCTAGTTGTGAGTCTCTGTGCTGACTCCTATCTGTTGTGAGAAGTTTCTCTGATGAGTGTTGAGCACAGCACCGAATCTGTGGGCATCTTTTTTTTTTTTTTAAAGATTTATTTATTATATATAAGCACATAAAATCTCTCTCTCTCTCTCTCTCTCTCTCTCTCTCTCTCTCTCTCTCTCTCTCTCTCTCTACCTACCTACCTACCTACCTATCTACCTAATCTACCTATCTATCTATCTATAGCTGTCTTCAGACACACCAGAAGAGGGCATCGGATCCCATTACAGATGGTTGTGAGCCACCATGTGGTTGCTGGGAATTGAACTCAGGACCTCTGGAAGAGCAGCCAGTGCTCTTAACCGCTGAGCCATCTCTCCAGCCTGGATATTACCTTTTAATTAATTAATTTTTTAGCTTAATTTTTTCCTTTTATTGAAAATAGATTTTTTCCTTTTTATCTATATGGTTTGTGGTTTCTGCTTCCTCTACTCCTAGCTCCTCCCAACCTCCCCTTCCATTCAAATCCACCACCCTCTTACTAGAAAACAAATGGGTTTCTGTGGGACAATAGTGAAATAAAATAGGATAACAAACACTAACATCAGAATAGGACAAAACAAAGAAACAAAAGGCAAGGAGCCCAAGGAAGCTGAGACCCTTTGTTTGCATTCAGGAATCCCCTCACAAACATAAACTTAAATCCCTCATATAACTGCAGAGGACCTGGAGCAGATGCGTGCAGGCTCGAGCACTTGGCCTCAGTCTCTGAGTGCACATGACCTTTGTTCACCTTGATTTAGAGGCTCTGTCTTCCATCTTCCATCCCCTCCCGCTCTTCCACTCTTCCTGCCTCTTCTCACTGATCCGAGGGGAAGGATTGGATGGATGCATCCTGTTTAAGGGCTGAGTGATCCAAGAGCTCTCATTCCTTGCACAGTATCTGCCTGTGGGTTTCTGTATTTTTTCCAAATGCTGCAGGAGGAAACTTCTCTGGTGATGGCTGAGCAAGGCACTGATGTGTGAGTAGAGGAGAATTCCTTCAGGAGTCATTTATTGCTATATTTTCCTTTCCTTTTTTTTTTTTTTTTTTTTTTAAAGGCTAGTATTTGGTTTTACTCTAGATCTTGGTCACCCATCAGTGTTGGGTGTGGGCCTTAAGTCAGATCAGGTCCTGGCTGGTTACTCCCACAATCTTTGTGTCACCGTTGCTTCGCATCTCTTGTAGGCAGGTCACCGTAATGGGTCGAAGGTTCGTGTCTTGTTGATGCTGATTTTCTCCCTTTGGTTGCATGAAGAGTACCGTTCTGTACCCTGAGGTGTGGCAGCTGCCCGTTCTGTGTGGGTACAGTGTACGTGGGCTGTCTTCACCAGCGACGCCTCGCTGTCGCTCTGTGGACAGCGACCTGTAGTTTTGGCACCAGCCTGGTTTGTTTGAGGGAGGGGGGTGGGGTCCTATGGGACTTCTTTGGCTACCAGCTCAATTATGCATCTCATTCTCAGCATTGGGATTTTCATCTGGTGACGCGAGATGGCTGGAGGGGCTTTGACTCCCCATTACTTGGCAGTTTCATTTAGATCTTCATCATATATGCATATATTTTAGGAAGATTGTACTGTGTTAGGTTTCTGTAATACTCTTCAAATGTCCCTTAAGTTTAGTGATCTCCCTGTTCCTTCCCTCATCCCCTGTTCCCTCCCCTTCTTTACTGTCCTCCTATACCATTCTCCCCCTCCCCATCCTTCCATAACTATCTGTTCTACTTCACTGGAGTCCCTTACTGTATGCCCACCCTCTGTGGCTGGATGGATTGTAGCCCGGTTATCATTGACTTAACAGCCAGCATCCACACTTGGAAGGGGTTACTTCACTTAGGATAATAGGTTTTAGTTTTATCTATTTACCTGCGAATTTTATGGCTTCGTATTTTCTTTATCCATTCATCTGATGTTTACCCTTTCTGGCTGTATGACTAGAACAGCAATGGAATGGTTGAACAAGTGTCTCTGTGGTAGGATGAAGCATCCTTTGGGTTCATGCCCCAGAGTGGTATAGCTGGATCTTGAGGTAGATCAATTTACATCTTTCTAAGAATCTACCACGCTGATTTCTACAGTGACCGTACAAGTTCACACTCCCATCAGCAGTAGAGGAGCGTTCCCCTTGCTCCACATCCTCACCAGTGTGAGCTGTCAATTGGTTTATTGATCTAAGCCATCTGACTGCTGTGAGATGAAATATCAAAAGTAGTTTTGACTTGCATCTTCCAAATGACTAAGGATGTTGAACATTTCTTTAAGTATTTCTCAGCCTTTGAATTTCCTCTATTGAGAATTTCTGCTTAGATCTGTACCTTAGTTTTCAATTGATTGTTTGCCTATGCCTAGTGTTTTGGGTCCTCTATTTGGATATTGGCTCTGTGCTGCATGTGTGGTAAAGCCCTTCCCCATTCTGTAGGCTGCCGCTTTGTTCAGCTGGCCATGCCCTGCTGTGCAGGTTTTCGGTTTTGTGAGGTTCCCTTTATCATTGCTCTTACTGCCTGTGCTGTAGTGTTGGCAGATGGTCTCGAGGTACCAGTGAGTCCAGGGCCATGCACACTTCCCCTACATCAGGCTCATGCATTTTGCTTCATGTTGAGGTGTGTGATCCATTTGGAGTTGAGCTTTGTGAGGGTGATAGGCCATTTGGGTTTAGTAGGTGACATAGTTTAACATCCTGTATTAGAGGTTTCTGATTTATTTGAGAAGTCCTTTAAGTTAGTCGTAGCACTTCACCACTCTTTCAGGGTTAAGAGATTTTTCTCTAGTGTCTAGCAGCTTTGCGGTATTTGAAGGAGGATATTGTTTTTATTTTTGTTATTGGACCAGTGAGCATAAAGCGTGGTGATATGCCCTTTTCTTACTCATAGTAAGCTGTGACTTTTCGTAGTTTCATAGAAATGTAATTTGGAATAAGTTTTTCAGAAGCTAAGAAAGAGTTGAGAAATTTAGCTTCACAGTGTTTTATTTTTGGGGGGAGAGGGGTTCATTGGGTATTATCTAGTTGAGAAGAACAGGATTTGAAAGTGCTATGAAATTTGCCAACTTAAGTTGACTTTCCTGTCAGATTTTGATGTCACTTCAGAATATCTTGAGATTCTAAAAAAGTTTCGCAGTAATCTTGGAGTTACGTATGTGTTTGTGATATACAGATACACATATAGACACATGTGTGTGCAATCACACACACTAGTCTTACAGTATAACTTAAGGTTGTTTGTGAATCATACGCGATTATGTTATATTACTGTTGCTGTGTGTAGAAATACAATTTCGTGGTCATGATCACTCAGTTTATGAAAGGAAGCAGTTATGTTGGTACTGTCAAGGAACATGCTTAACATATTTTCTATTATTGTTGACCCCTTTTTCTTCCTAATTATTTTGTGTGTATGGATATTTTGTCTGCATGTATGTCTGTGTTCCACACACATGCCTGGTACCCAAGGAATCCAGAAGAAGGTGTTGGATTCCCTGGGATTGGAGGTGGAGATGTTCGTGAGTCATCATGTGGGTGCTAGGAATCGAACCTGAGTCTTGGAGTTCTCTAGTATAACTGAGCCACGCGCCCCCAGCTCATCTTTTTCAGTAGCAGTTGGCATATATGCTTTGTATCCAACATCTTTTGTTATCCATAAATAAATATTGTAAGGACCATGATTATGGCATGCAGTGGTTTAATTTTTAAGTGAAATGCTCAGAAGCAAGCCTGGGGCCCTGCACCTTCTAGACGGGTGGTGTATCACAGTCTCACCTCAGCCTGCACCTTCTAGACGGGTGGTGTATCACAGTCTCACCTCAGCCTGCACCTTCTAGACGGGTGGTGTATCACAGTCTCCCCTCAGCCTGCACCTTCTAGACGGGTGGTGTATCACAGTCTCTCCTCAGCCTGCACCTTCTAGACGGGTGGTGTATCACAGTCTCCTCAGCCTGCACCTTCTGGTCGGGTGGTGTATCACAGTCTCCTCAGCCTGCACCTTCTAGACGGGTGGTGTATCACAGTCTCCCCTCAGCCTGCACCTTCTAGACGGGTGGTGTATCACAGTCTCCTCAGCCTGCACCTTCTAGACGGGTGGTGTATCTCATCTCCCCTCAGCCTGCACCTTCTGGACGGGTGTTGTATCACAGTCTCTCCTCAGCCTGCACCTTCTAGACGGGTGGTGTATCACAGTCTCCCCTCAGCCTGCACCTTCTAGACGGGTGGTGTATCACAGTCTCCCCTCAGCCTGCACCTTCTAGACGGGTGGTGTATCACAGTCTCCCCTCAGCCTGCACCTTCTAGACGGGTGGTGTATCACAGTCTCCTCAGCCTGCACCTTCTAGACGGGTGGTGTATCACAGTCTCCCCTCAGCCTGCACCTTCTAGACGGGTGGTGTATCACAGTCTCCCCTCAGCCTGCACCTTCTAGACGGGTGGTGTATCACAGTCTCCTCAGCCTGCACCTTCTAGACGGGTGGTGTATCACAGTCTCACCTCAGCCTGCACCTTCTGCACCTTCCGGGTGGTGTGTCACAGTCTCACCTCAGCCTGCACCTTCTGAGCGGGTGGTGTCCACAGTCTCCCTCAGCCTCACCTTCTGCCAGCAGGGTGGTGTATCACAGTCTCCTCAGCCTGCACCTTCTAGACGGGTGGTGTATCACAGTCTCCCCTCAGCCTGCACCTTCTGGACGGGTGGTGTATCACAGTCTCCCTCAGCCTGCACCTTCTGGACCAGGGTGGTGTCACAGTCTCACCTCAGCCTGCACCTTCTGGGCGGGTGGTGTATCACAGTCTCCCTCAGCCTGCACCTTCTGGGCCGGGTGGTGTGTCACACGTCTCCCTCAGCCTGCACCTTCTAGACGGGTGGTGTATCACAGTCTCCTCAGCCTGCACCTTCTAGACGGGTGGTGTATCACAGTCTCTCCTCAGCCTGCACCTTCTGGACGGGTGGTGTATCACAGAGTCTCACCATCAGCCCCGGTACTTTATTCTGATTTTCATCTTATTCTCTTTTGCCTGTGGCTGGTTTTTATTGTTAGAGTTTGGTATTTCTACGGTTCTCCCTTCTGTGACCAACAAATGACGTCTCATTACATACTGAGGGAGGTACTGCCTTAGGTAAAGTCTTACCCAGTTTGGAATTTGGCTTTATTGAATATATGTCTAAGAAAATAAGATGATACAAAGGAGGAAAACAAAACAACAAAAAGAAGGAAAAGCTCCCAATGATTTTCTTTTTTCTCCACTTTCTTTTAATTCTTTTCTTATAGTGCTTTATTTCAAGTTTTTCAATATTTTTGTCATGATTATTTTTATTTAGAGGCCAGTTCCTCTTCTGTTTCCTGCAGGCAGATGTGGAGTTTGCCTAGCTGGTTTCCTGTCTTGCTTTGGGGATTACAGTTAAATGATTGGATGAATCTCAGAGGAGATTTGAACTTTGGACTGTTAACATTGAGACAGCTATAGACTATGGAGGTTTTTGAAGTTGGACTAAATATATTCTGCATTATGCTATGTTTAGATATGGTCCCCATAGACTCATAAGTTTGAACAAGTCTATGGGGGCCAGGGAAGAGGATGTGATGATATATATATGCGCGCTCAGCTCAGGGAGTGGCACTATTAGAAGGTATGGCCTTGTTGGAGTAGGTGTGTCACTGTGGGCATGGGCTTTAACACCCTCATTCAAGCTGCCCGGAAGCCAGTATTCTCCTAGCAGCCTTCAGATGAAGATGTAGAACTCTCAGCTCCTCCTGTACCATGCCTGTCTAGATGCTGCCATGTACCCAATTTGGTGATAATGGTCTGAACCTCTGAACCTGTAAACCAGCCCCAATTAAATGTTGTCCTTTAAAAAAAAAAGAATGTGTGTGTCAAGCTCGGTAGCAAACCCCTAAGTCTGAGCCTTCTCACTGTCCTGCACAGGCTGTAGTTTGACAATACAGTCATTATGTTTCTTGTCTTAAATAATGGTTATTGGTGCTAGAGACTCAGCAGTTAAAAGCACTTGCACTTCTGGAAGATTCAGGTTCAGTTCCCAGCACCCACTTGGTAGCTCACAATCATCTGTAACTCCATGCCCTGGGGATCTGATGACCTCTGCTGGCTTCACTGGGCACTGCACACACATGATACACAGCTATGGATGTAGATAAAACACGCACACAGGAAAATAATAAGATAATCCTAAAAATTATTAATTATTAGAGATGAGTTATATATGTATATTTTAATATATACACACCTACATTACACCCCTCTTCATAATTTCATATTATAAATTATAAAAATAGTATGAACGCTTTTTTTTTCCATCTTTATTAACTTGGGTATTTCTTATTTACATTCCGATTGTTATTCCCGGTTTCCATGCCAACGTCCCCTAACCCCTCCCCCTCCCATTCTATATGGGTGTTCCCCTCCCCATCCTCCCTCCATTACCGCCCTCCCCCCAAGAATCCTGATGGACGCTCTTTAAGAAGCACAGTGCACTAAACAGTTTGCTCGGATTTTTAACAAATTTTAGGTTTTTAAATAAAAAATACTTGCGGTTTAAAATTGTTGACATCATGATAATAAATGTTAGGGGATTATAAAGGCAATAAGTGGTTAAAAGTACTTGTTTTAAAATGAGAGATTGCTTAAACCTTTTGTTAGATTTTATTTTCTTTATAAATTACAGGAACAATGCACATACTTTTTAACAGTTGTATACTTACATCGTTTTAAGCTTCACTAAGAGTTGGGAAGATAAAAATGTTTAGAATAAATTTCTTATACATCTGTGAGTGAGGTTTTAGGTTTGTCTTTTTTTCTTCAAAAAAAAAAAAATTATCTTTTAAGAATGTCGTTTTAAAAGCCCGTCTTGTTCCCTTTCAGCCTTTGGAATTGCTTTGGCACTCACTGGATGAGTGGTTGGTTTTAATAGCCACAGAATTAATGAAGAACAAAGAGGACTCAGCGGATATCACCTCCATTTTACTGAAACAGAAAGGCCAGGATCAAGAGGCCTCTTGTATTTCAGCGTTTGAGCCACCGGGACCTGGGAGCTATGAACGCCTGTCCACTGGTCCCGGGGAATCCAAACCAGATGTGCTTGCCGGGAAGCAGGAAGCCAGTGCGGACTGTCAGGATGTCATTTCTGTGACGGCCAACCGGCTAAGTGCTGTCATTCAAGCCTTTTACATGTGCTGCTCCTGTCAGATGCCTCCAGGGTAAGAAAGTTTGACCTAGTGTAATTTTCTTTGGCAAATGAAGAAAAGCTGCAATATTTTTGTAATTTCAGAAAAGACAAATACATATTTTTTTTAAATATAAAGTTTTTCTTAAAGGTTCTATACACGTTTTTCTTAGGAAACTCATTGTACTAATACAAATCTGGTAAAAATACTTAATTTTGTAAAAGTCTGTATATTCATTGGTGAGTGCTACTTCAGAAGGACCTGCACCGAATCTGATAATTTTAGCAGTCACTCGCTAGGAGCAGGTTACATGTATTGTTTCATTGACCGACTGCCTAAGTGACAAGGCGATGTAACCTAAGTTCTTCCTCTCAGTCTTGCTGCATTTGCATACTGAATCACCAACTTTGTATATTCTGATCGCTTTCCCTCCCCTCAGAATGACGTCGCCTCGTTTCATTGAGTTTGTCTGCAAGCATGATGAAGTGCTAAAGTGCTTTGTGAATAGGTAAGGCCGTGGGGTGAGGGAAGGGCCAAGGGAAGGCTCGCACTGCCTCGGCAGCCTTTTTCTATACATCTTCATCTAAGCAGATAAAGTTAACACTGTTACTACTGAAAGTCGTAATTTGTCATTAGCCAAAGCATAGCAGGTAGGGACTGACTGTCTTTCTTCTTCTTCAGCATTGTGTGTCTGAACTCGCTCCTCGCTCCGTGATAGTTATTGTTTGTTTTATTTTTCTTTTAGAAATCCCAAAATTATATTCGACCATTTTCACTTTCTTCTGGAATGTCCTGAACTGATGTCGCGATTCATGCACATCATAAAAGCACAGGTACTGAGCCCTGTTCATCTCTGCTGCCAGTGCGGGGGTCAGGATTCCGAAGTTCTTAATGATTTCTAATTATGAAGTCTTGTCATTTTATTATGTTTATGCATGTGGGTGTTTTGTCTGCCTATGTCTGTGTGCCATGTGCATGGCTGGTGTCTGTGTAGGCCAGAGGAGATTATCAGATCCCCTAAACTGGAGTCATAGACTGTCATGTCAGTGCTGGGAACCCTGGTCCTCTTAAACCTCTGAGCCATTTCTCCAGACTGCCGAAATTAATTTTTAGATTAGAATTTTGTTTGGTAATTTTACTTTAAAATTACTGTGTGGGAAGTGGAACTCCATGGTAGTTTAGTGTGAGAAGTGAATTTTCTTCTTCTAGGAATGTGTATTGAGTGTCTACTGTATACAAAGGCATGTGCAGAGATAGCAGAGTGCGTATTGAGTGTCTGCTGTATACAAAGGCATGTGCAGAGATAGCAGAGTACATCGCCACGTTTTAAAATTAGTTGGATTAGTTTTGTAAGATCTTTGAGGAAAGGGTACATTTAGGAAATAGCACCAGGCCATTTGGGAATTTATAAAACACATCAGTAGCCTGTTAAAGGACTGTTAAACCCTTTTGCAAAAATAGTGATCTAACTCGACCGTTCTCTAAATGTACTTGATTTGTCAACCTTTCTTCTGCTAGGCATTGTCTGTGTTTCATGAAGTATGGTGGGGAAAGCTTGTTTCGCTCTGTATTATGTGATTTAGCTACATTTCCTAGCATCTTTGAACCTTGTTGTTCTTTTGGGTTTTTTGTTTGTTTGTTTGTTTTATAAATTAAAACCCTGTGAGTCAGGTTCCCAGGCAGGCCAGCTTCCCCTCATAGTCACTGTGTAACTTCTGGTCCCTGCCTCTCCTGAGTGCTCACGTTGTAGGCATATTTCACCACTCCTGATTTATGTGCTGTGTGGGATTAAACCAAGTCGTTGTGCAGGCTAAAAGCAAGCACTCTGCCAGTGAGCTACATTCCCATGGGACCTTGACTTTGTCACCTAGAATACGGAGACCATCTAGGAATAGGAAAGTCTAAAACTGCTGTGTATTCTTGGTATGTGGTGGTAGTTTTAGAAATAGAAATACTTTTGTCCGTAAAGAGGATCTTTCTAAAAATTATTTTTATTATGAGTGTTCTTACTTGCTTATGCATACCACATGAATACAGTGTGCATGGAGGCCAAAAACGGGCATTGGATTCTCTAGAGCTTGAGTTATGGACAGGTGTTAGCCACTGTGTGGGGACTGGGACTAGAACACCCAGTCGTCTTAATCACTGAGCTCTTTCTTCAGACCCTGGAAGAGATTGCAACTAAATCCAACAGGGAAGAAAGTAAATCTACCTATAAGTTAGTCACTATCACATTACGAGGTTCTTTTCAGAGAAGAGATTTCGTTGGGTGTTATAATGCAGAGAGGTTTAAAAAAGGAAGTAGAGTTTTAAGTGACTCTGAAAGGCTTGAAAAGCAGAGCATGAAAATAGGAAAGTGTATACCATTGGTGACTGTGGCAGAAATTGTATGTAGGTGAGAAGAGACAGTTCTAAAGCTAGATCTGCATTATAATCCAGGACAGTGTTAGGAGTGACTCTGTTTCAGGAAAGTGATAGAGTTCTGCCAACATTTGAAGGAAGGAAGGAAGGAAGGAAGGAAGGAAGGAAGGAAGAAAGAAAGGAAGGCAGGCAGGCAAGCAAAGGTATCTAAGATGAAAATACAGATGTCAGTACAGCTGAAGGGGTATGCTTCTGTTTTCAACTTTCTGAGTGACTGTACTTCCACATATAATTCACAAAAATTCTGATTTTTCATTTATGTATTCACTTTACATCCTGATTACAAGCCCCAACTCTCTCCAGTGCCCCTCCTCACATAGCTCTTCCTTTCCCCCCATTCCCTCCTTCTCTGAGAAGAGGGAGACCCCCCTGGATATCAACCCACTTTGGGACTAGGCACATCTTTCAATGAGGCAAGACAAGGTGGCCCAGCTAGGGGAACAGGATCCACAGGCAGGCGATAGATCCAGGGACAGCCTCTGCTTCGGGTGTTCAGGACCTGCATGAAGACCAAGCCGCATATCTGCTACACATGTCTGGGGGCCTAGGTGTAGCCCATACTTGCTAAAAGACTGATTTCTAAGGCTCTTCTAGATGGTATTTGTACAGACATACAGAGTCTTTCCCTCTTAAACCTCTGGTCACAGAATACCCAGAGCGGAAGAAGTTGGCAGTCCTGTAGGAAAGGTGGCTAGCGCATTATTGTTACTTTCCTATTGCTGCAAAATAATACCCTGACAAGAAGACCTGAGGAAAGGAAGTGTCTTTGTGAGTTACTGTTGCTGTGATAGAACACTAGGACCACGTTTACTTCGTCATCCCTCCTTCTACTGCAACCAGACCCATCACAGCTTCCTGCGTGGTCTTCCTCTATATGCACACTCTTTGATTACCATGTTTACCATGGTTCCTTTCACCAAGAAACCATAATAGTGGGGATCTGGAACATTCCAGGGGCTTGGCCTCTTAACCAAATAATTGAGAATATGGATTTGTACAAATTTACAAAAGTGACAGGTTGCCTTTTTTAGAAGGTAGTGATAGTACATTTATAGATGGTTACACCATCAAGATTGACTGTGTGCCCCATAAATTAAAGAGTCACAATTGTCGTTAGGGTCTTCCTGTTTGATTAATACTGTAGAACATATAATCATTTTTTCTGTTTCACATGTCCTTTCCCATAATATGTCTGACTTTAATCGTATGCATGTTCAATTCTACATAGGCATAAGATAGTAATAGATGATTCTCCTGAAACCGTTACTTAGGAAACTGTTACTGCTCATGAACTTAGAGCCAATTCTGGGCAGACCCGTCCTCCTGTCCTTGGTACTGGGTATCGGAGTGCACCTGAGCGCACGAGTCCATGCTCAGAGGCGGAAGTGCAGAGAGCTCAGGATTGCGGGGGTTCGAGGTGCTGTGAGGTTTCTCGGTACCTTGTTTAGAGAGAGAGAGAGAGAGAGAGAGAGAGAGAGAGAGAGAGAGCGAGCGAGCGAGCAGGCTGTCTACTGTGGTTTTAGAAGGGGTGTACGTACATAGGCAGAACAAAATAGGGTTCTAGACTAAAGTATCACCCATACCTGATAGTCTCAGTTAATTATGTGCTCAGGGACCTTGATGACCGTTCCTCCCTCAGCCTGTTAGGGATTCAGCTCCAGTTATGCCGGTATTGTCGCAGCGTCTTCCAGAGGGACCCAGCTTCACCCTCTGTGCCTGTTTTCCTGCCTCCTGAGCGAGCTCTACTGAGCTGAGCCAGAGTCCAGACTGTGGTCCTGCAAAGCCTCTGTGCCCGTCCTCTGCCGTAGTTTCTCAGTCTGTCGAGAGTGTGATTGTCAGTGTTGAGGATTGGCGTTGTGTATGGTGTGTTACTCTTAATTACCTCAGCTTTTTAACTATTCTTACATACTCAATAACCTGCAGTGTCTGCATGTACTTTATCTTTAATAGTAATTTCTAAACAATATAAAAGTTAGAGGTCGTCTGAGTTTGCTTTCCCTTACAGATGAGTAAAATATAGAGCTTGACTCCTCTTTTCAAGAGTTTGTAATTTTCTGTTTTTAAGGTGAAGGCAGGGAAGGCTGAAGGACATTTTGTCTATTGTCTAAATCCCTAAGAAAAGAAATAAGAGTGAACTATGCATGAAAGAAGAGTTTAAACTCCTTTACTTTTAGTAATGTGTGTACATGAGTGATGTGTGTTATGTGCATGTAAGTTCAGGTGCCTATGAGTCAGAGGAGGACGTTGAATTCCCCAGAGCTGGGGTGGCAGGAGTGGGAGCTACCTGCTATGGGTGCTGGGGACCTAGCTCAGGTCCTCTGCAAGAGCTGCGCTCTTGACTACTGAGCTATTG
The DNA here is from genome assembly GCF_011064425.1 of Rattus rattus. Taxonomy (NCBI): domain Eukaryota; kingdom Metazoa; phylum Chordata; class Mammalia; order Rodentia; family Muridae; genus Rattus; species Rattus rattus. The sequence continues at coordinate 219,488,961 of NC_046156.1, forward strand.
TTCAAGCTCAAAAGCTGACTTTTTAAAAATTTAAATGATACAGTCAGTAAAATTTTTTTGATTGTCAAAATGCATTCATATAAACATTAGATTTAAAAGAAATTTCAAATATTTTGTTACATATCTGATATTTTTATATATTTTTTTATTTTTTTGTTGAGAACAGGAATTATAAATACATTAGTTAAAGTGTTTTCATTAAGATCACTTTTTTGTGAATGTTTATTGAGAAGTTAGAACATTAATGATTGTGACTCAAATACTGATAACGTTTTTCCTGTCATTTTTGGGGTAGCCATTCAAAGACCGCTGTGAATGGTTCTATGAGCATTTGCACTCAGGACAGCCAGACTCAGACATGGTGCACAGACCAGTGAGTGAAAATGACATTCTCCTGGTTCACAGAGGTATGTGTCACAACGGCACCGACGGCTGGATAAGCCACAACGTGTGGTGGTGTAGGCTTTCATGTATTGAAATTAACCAGTACTACATATTTAGATTCTATTTTTAGGAGTAGCTGTGAAATCGTATCAAAGGCCAACTGTGCAAAGCTGAAGCAGGGGATTGCTGTACGCTTTCATGGAGAGGAAGGCATGGTGGGTACATACATAGAACACGCTTTGAAGAGGGCGTGCTGGGAGTATGCATGAGCACACGTTACAAGTCGGATATTTGCCTGATAAATGAAGCAGGTGACACTGTGTGTTATTAGTTAAGATAAAAAGACAAAGACAGTGTATTTCTCTTGTTGCTAAATTTTATTTTCTTGAATTCAGGGTCAAGGTGTTGTACGTGAATGGTTTGATATTCTGTCTAATGAGATAGTCAATCCTGACTATGCACTGTTTACCCAGTCAGCAGATGGTAAGTTGTGTAGTCTAGAGCGTGTCTGACTGTCATATTTCCCAAACTGTATCAGAGTTTGGTCTTTGTTTCCTGTAATAGCCCTGATGTCTGTCTTGTGTGTGCTCCCATTCACAGAAGAGAAAACTGAAGTCCCATAGCTCTCCTGTAACCAGTCAGTCTCCACATGCTTTTCTCAGGGCCTGAAAAGTTCTCTTGAGAACCTTAAAATCCATTCACTTCAAGGACCGTTTGCTTCTGCCTTTGACTGCCTTACCACATTAGTATCTTTAGTTAACGTTTTCTTTTATAAAGTGATGGTAGATGGACTTTAAATACATCTTTATTTGGAAACAGAATTGGGCATTTCTGCCTTAAAATCTATTTATCATGAAAATCAAAGTCTGTCGGTTGTGATGTTCCCTCTCACTGTCTTCATTTTAGTCCTTTTAAGAGATCGAAACTGGGGAACTGAGAAGCATGTACTTAACCACATACTATGATGAACCTTGTGGAAACCTATAGAAAGATGATTTGATATCATAAACTAAATATCAGTGGTTACAACTTATTTTGGAGGGTGATTTGAGAACTCTCTAACAATAACACACATGTGCAGTGAGGCCGGGGTTGAAAACACTGCCCCCAGTGTTTGAAAGAAGAGACTGTCTTTCTAATGTAACTTCTGACTGCGTCCCAGGCCTGCTTGAGGCAAAGGAGGTGAGGGGGGCAGGGCCAGCGCAGGCTGGGCATGCAACTGTGCACCAGTCTCCCGCACACCTGCAGTAATTAAGTTACTCAGGGATCCACCCTGTAACCTTTGGTCGTTTGCTGGGAGGCGAAGTTTCGTTTGTGGTTTTATGACACTAAGCTTCATTACATAGGCCTCTGTTTTAAAAGCTGGATTCAGTGTGGTACAGTCTTACTTTTCCTCCTTAAGGTTCCTTACTCTGAGTCAGTTCAGGTGCATGTGTGGAGGAGCCCTTAGGTGTCCTTCCTAATGGTGCAGGTGACGACTGGCTGTGGACTCATGCAGACTAAGGTGTTGCATTAGTGTTGCACTGATTTCTGTGCTTCATGGGAGTCTTCTTGGCTGTGGAGGGCAGGGGGCATCATAGTACTAGTAACTTACAACTCAGTGAAAGAGTCCCTGTTACAGCTCATTGTCCTGAAGGGATTAGATTTAGGATTTAAGGATTCATGATGTGGGGACTGTTAGATAAACCCAGTGTTTATAGTATTGTAAATTATTGTCTGGCCAGATAAGGTCAATGCACAGTGCAGTGCAGTGGTTCACGATGCAGTGCAGTGGTTCACAGCGCAGTGGTTCGCGGTGCAGTGCAGTGGTTCGAGGTGCAGTGGTTCGCGGTGCAGTGCAGCGGTTCGCGGTGCAGTGCAGTAGTTCACAGTGCAGTGGTTCGAGGTGCAGTGCAGTGGTTCACAGTGCAGTGCAGTGGTTCTCAGTGCAGTGGTTTGAGGTGTAGTGCAGTGGTTCGAGGTGCAGTGCAGTGGTTCACAGTGCAGTGTAGTGGTTCGAGGTGCAGTGCAGTGGTTCACAGTGCAGTGGTTCACAGTGCAGTGTAGTGGTTCAGAGTTAGCTTTTTGCAATGATGGTAGCTGTGAACCCTGGCTGGGTCTTTCTTTCTGTTGGTATTGGGCCAGAAGTGTAACCTTTAAGAGCTTTGGATTTCTCACTTAGCAATGATGGCAATCACAGTCTGTGATTTAGAATAAGGGTTTAGTTAGTTGATACATGAACTCATCAGCCCCTGGCAATGGAAAATGGAAAGTAAATTTTAGATGTTCTTTTTTTAATTTTTGAAATATTTTCTTATGTAGTAAGATTTCCCTCTTGAAATAATGTTCACTATTTCCTAAAACATTTTAATAAACCCTTTTTACTTGAAAAATAATCAGTTTTAAATTTTTTTAGAGTATTATCACATATAGAGGTAAAAATATGGTTCTGCTCAGACTGTTTTATCAGTGGAATTACAGTTATATTTGTCTTTGAAGTCTTTTCTGGTTGTCAATGCCTTGCCTCCTGCCTTGCATAGGAAATGATTGTGAGGGGCGATTCAGAGTGACGGATATGTTTCACATGCCTACTTAAATCATTCCGTCCCAAGTTTCCAGAGTTGTTACCTCACACCTAAATAAGCTGCAGTTTACGCCAGTGTTGCACTAGCAAATCAAGGGCCTGTGAAGCACCAAGTGAATCATGTCAAAGAAGTATTCGAGGTGACTGGATACTCACTTTCTAATTCCTGCCTCATTTTCTTTGGTGCTTTTTCACTAATTTTATCAGTTTGCATTTGTTTAAGACTTGTTTCTAGAATAGAAGAGTAAAGCACGAACTCACTGTATATGAATAAGTTTGTAATTCACGTTAATGGCCAGAAGAGGATTGAAGGGGAGTTAAAGTCAAGGTGTGCCTTAGATTTCACTATTTTGCTAGGTTTTTTGGAAGTCTGTGTGTGTGTGTGTGTGTGTGTGTGTGTGTGTGTGTATGTGTGTGTGTGTGTGTGTGTGTGTGTCTGTCCGTCTTTCTTTCTTTTCCTCCTCTGATAAAACATATAGCTCGCCATTGAAGCCATTAAGAAGTAGACCGTTCGTTAGCATTAAGTGCTTCTGCTGTGCTGTGTGGTCATCACTGAGTCTAATTCCGGTGCAGTCCATCATCCTGAGTAGAAATGTACCTTGACTCAGCTTCCTCTGTCAGTAATTTACTGTGCCTCTATTCTGTCTGTTCTATCATATACTTCACAAAGATGGAATCATACGATTGCATAGGCTTTAGAGTGGTCATACGATTGTTCTGTTCATTTTCACATCCTCAGTAGTTGTTTAAACTCGATTATTTGCTTTTTGAAAGAATAGGAGAAGTTTTAGGTGGGCAGATTTATTAATTGGTATTAATAGGCCTCACACTCAGTACCTAGATTCCTTAAGTATGGATAGTTTCATAGTTTGCTTGTCTTAATATGCAAAACCTAGTGAATACTGGGCATGCACGGATGTGAAGCAATGCCTGCCAGGTTTGTAGTTGAACGGTACTGCTGCAGTTTCTAGAACAATGTTTGCATTGATCTTTTACTGTATTTACCAGGCTCTCTTTGGTACCAATCAGAAGTATTTCATAACTTTCTGTGCACAGATTGTCCTGGGAGGTATGAACCGATGATATCGTTTATGCTTCCAGTTCTGCTGTATTGTTACAGATTACAAAAGAACTGCACGATGTAGTCTGCATAATATAACTGTAGCCATGCCGAATTACATGAGAATAAATTTACCTGCATTGGAATGTTCTCTCTTCTGCATATAGATCTTACTGTTATGTATTTATTTCAATAGGAACAACTTTTCAGCCCAATAGCAACTCCTATGTCAATCCTGATCACTTGAACTATTTCCGGTTTGCTGGACAGATCTTGGGATTAGCTTTGAATCACAGGCAGTTGGTCAATATTTACTTCACACGATCCTTCTACAAACACATTCTTGGTATGGACTTATTACATTGCTTTTCCTGCAGCTTTTAGAGAGAACAGATTGGTTAAGTAGTGCCAATTTTGCCATTTTTGTTGAAATAATTACTGCTCTGATTAGACACCATCTGTGTTCCTAAGGTATCTGGTGGCTGGAGGGACAGACAGATGCTCCACCTTTTTTTTTAGGTATCTGGGGCTGGAGGGACAGACAGATGCTCCACCTTTTTTTTAAGGTATCTGGGGGCTGGAGGGACAGACAGATGCTCCACCTGTTTTTAAGTCACGTTTAGGTTTTTTGTGCTTCCCTTTTAGTGTGTATGTGTTTATACACAGCATCGTCTTCGTATGCTTGTACCTAAAGTAGCCGGCAGTTCGGAAGCTATAACAGCTTCCTAAATGGCTGCTGCCAAGAAAGACAGCATCGTAAGGATGAAGACGGAACGGCAGCTTAAGTTAATGGACTTCTCAGTTTAGAAATTAGCATCCGTTTAAAACAGGCTGCAAGTTTGATTATGTTTTGTGGGTTTTTTCCAGAGTATCTGTAGAGGGCAGCATTTCACCGTTAAATAGGTAGAGGGAAGTCAAGTACCTATATTGTGACTGCTGTCTCTGCTATTTTCTTTTTAGGTATTCCTGTGAATTACCAAGATGTAGCGTCTATCGATCCAGAATATGCCAAAAATCTGCAGTGGATTTTAGACAATGACATTAGTGACCTGGGTCTAGAACTGACTTTCTCTGTTGAGACTGATGTGTTTGGAGCTATGGAAGAGGTACCGTTAAAGCCTGGGGGTGGAAGTATTCTTGTGACACAAAATAACAAAGTAAGTATCCAGAGTTTTGCCTCAGTCATTCTTCATAATGGCCCCGATGCCAGCTTCTCTAAATTATTCCAGCATTTGCTAGAAAAACTTACTTTGTCATTTGCTAGTAGATGAACGTACTTAAGTCAAGCAAACTAACATTTAAGATGAGTTAGAAAGACTCATTTTAGCCTAGTGCTGGGATGTGTTGGTCGTTAGCGTAATTTAGACTACTGTTTAGCTGACTGTACAAGTTAAGCATTTGCATTTTGAAAAAGTTGATTGGAAATGTAAACTAAATGATGACATGTCCAGCAATCAGTACTGTATATTTTAAAGTTAGATATTAAAGAATCTATTTATATGTATGTACATGCGTATGTATGTATGTACGTATGTATGTTTGTATGTATGTACGTGCGTACTTATGTATGTGTGTGTGTATGTACGTATGTATGTGTGTGTGTGTGTGTATGTATGTATGTTTGTATGTAAGTGGTGTCTGCATGTGTGAGCAGGTGTGTCTCCAGTGCAGATGCACATGGGAGCCGGGTGTTGACAATGGGTCGTCGTTCTCAGTTGTTTCTTTACCTTTATGGGAGGGGCAGTTTAACAGTGTTTATTAACACTTAGTGTAACTGTATACTTCAGTGTGACAGTTGTCTTAGAGACTTATCCTCTGGGGACACTTGTGTAGGTGCAGGTGGATGTAAATGTTCTCCACAGAAGTGGGTGTGGTCTGAGAAGCAGGTTGTGTACTGCAGTTACTGTGTGACATACCTCTCTAGTGTGCTTCCTAGAATACCTTCTAAGTGAGGAAATGAGTGGCCCGGTAATGTGGGAAGCGCAGGCAAAGCTCTAGATGTGCATTCAGTCACTCACGTTTGCAGACGCCTGCCACAGGTCTGCAGCGGCACAGGGACGCTCTCCAGAGAGCTAGGGATGGCTGAGAGGACAGCCACTCTTATCCTTCCTGAGTCTCCAGGTAGTTGGCTCAATGGTTTTGCTTGCTCTCCTTGTTGTATACATGAGAGACAGTATCTCTCAAGGAACGTGAAACTCACCGTTTTGACTACACTGTCTGGCCAGTGATTCCCAGGAGTCATCCATGTCTGTCATCTCAAAGGCTGGGGTTACAGATGCACACCTCTGTTCTTGGCTTTCACATGGGTTCCTGGGACCTGAGGCTTATGTAGCAAACACTTTACTCACTGAGCCATCTTCTCTGCACCAGGTTAGAGAGTTGTAACACTGAGTAAAAGCCTCAGTGTTTAAACTGTGTGTGTGCTTTTATGTTCCCGTAAATACTACCTCTTGATTTCGTATGTATATAATACACACATATATAACTTGTTTTTATTATTATATGTCATCTATATGCGGTATTTGTTTTAAAGTTGACTTAGAGATCAGTGGCATTTAATATTTTATATCGCTATACATATTAAAAATTTTGCAGATTTATTAAAATGTGTACTCCTTGTAAAAGACTCAAGGACGTCACGTTTTTAAAAAGTATCTTTATTCTTTGAGAATTTCATGTGGCATATTGATCATATTTTACCACTCTACTCCTCCCAGAGCTACTCCCACCTCCCTTCCCTTCATCAGTTTTCTGTCCCCCTTTTGTTTTTTAAATAGTTCACTAAGATCAATTTTGCCATCTAGTTACTCCTTTACTTCAGTGTGTGTGGCCATCTAGTGGAGTGGTCCACCCGTCAGGAGCCATAGCCTTAAGGAAAGGAAACTCATTGCTCCCACCTCACCCGCAGCCCCCAGAAGCCATCAAGTTACAGAAGCTCCTCAGCTAGGATGGTGGCTCATGAACCCTTCCCATCTGTACTAGGACATTGATTGGCTTGGTCTTGGACAGGTCTTTTGCAGGCAGATACAACTGCTGTGAATTCACGAGTACAGTGGTCCTGTCATGTCCCGAAGAAATGGGTTTGATTCGATTATACCCTCCCTATGTCTCCTGTGGTCCCACGCCTCAGGGAGGGCTGTGGTACAGTTGTCCCATTTATGGCTGAGCACTCCACTTACGCTGAGACTTCACCAGTTAGGAAGTTCTGTGTTAGCCGCCAGCCACTGACATTTCTCTGATGAGATGTAGGAGTTGCACCAGCCTAAGGTAGAGAGTGATGTAGAACTTTGATGGGTTCTTTGCCAGATTTACATTACCAGGCATGTCTTTCCTTCTGTGAAGTCGACCTTAATTGCAAGCAGAAAGTGGTTGGTTGCCTCCATGACCTCTGTCCTAGTACTGCACCTGTGAGCTCATCTTGTCTTGTTGGTCATTTGTAGTTCGCAGCTGAGAAAGACTGTTAATGACTCTTGTCCCAGGAACACCCACTTAGTACCTTCCGGTTTTGTAAAAGCTAACCAGCAAGAAGGAATCAGTGTGAACCTGATTTCTCTGTGTCCTGTGGTTAGTGTGTAGAGCATTTTCAGCAGTAGGGGCTTAGGTAAAGCCAAGAGCAGTTGCAATTGCCTGTATTGTAAACAGGTCTTAGGGGCGTATTTGACCGTAGCTTGAGGGGAAGTATCCAATTCCTCGCATCGAATTCTTTATTGTCAGTCATGGTCACATTTTAAAACTCACCAGCATCAGTATTCTCTCCTATGATAGAGAATTGTTATTAGCATTTTTGTTAAGTGAAAAACAATTCAAAAAAATTTTTGAGGGGGGATAGTAGTCTAAAAACACATTATTCACTTCACATAATTATGAATTGAAAACTCTAAGCTTTTATGTGTTTTACTTACACAGTAATGTCAGGTTCGGTTATAGGGAACAGAATTGGGAGCTGAGGCTTTACTCTCAACCTGTGGACTTACATACAAAGAACATGGGAGCCTACGGAATGAAGAGTGAGCACGGTGTGACGCGGTGACCTAGGTGGCTGCACTCGGCCAACTCTGGGACATGTTGGTGATTAGGTGACAGAGATGCAGCTGTTGCAGTAGTGTTTGTGCCCACCATTCAAGGCAGCTGGCCGTGAGGTAGAGCGAATGTCAAAGCCGTGGCTGACCACTCGGGGTGTGGACCCCACGGATCCGAGCACAGGGCCAGGCGACTGCAGATCCCCTTCACCTTCGGTGGTACAGGTGGTGGCTCTCCCAGCCCCAGGAGGCGACCCAGCCCCAGAGCTTCAGCGTTAACACTGCTTGGAGACCCATGGGAGCTCCGCAGTGTCCCATGGGAGCTCCGCAGCGTCCCAAGGGAGGGCACAGTGCATAGAGTTGCGTCGTTTTGTGTCTGAGCAAATTCAACGTATTTTGGTTTTGGGTTTTTTTGGGGTGGGGTGGGGTGGACACAGCCTATATAGCCAAGCAGCTAGGACTATTGACCGTTCCCTACCCACATCAGAACTGTAAAATGCAATAGAGTGAGGTGTACCTCTACCCCACAGAAAGGCCCCAGGGCTTCTGACCTGTCTATCCCCACCGTAGCTTTTATCATGTATGTGCTGCTGGCTGGGATGATGGGACGTTCAGGAAGGTTCTCCCCGGAGCTGTTGAGGCTCTGTGCGAGCACAGCACTGGTGTGGACAGAAGGGGGTGTGGCCACTGTAGGCAGTTCATGGACTGCCTTCCACCTCCAGTGGTAACAGAGGAGGCACTAGAGTGCAGTTGGTTGGTGTGTGTGTGTGTGTCTGTGTGTCTGTGTGTCTGTGTGTCTGTGTCTGTACTGGGAACAGCTTGGGCTTTTGAAACTTCAAGGCCCGTCTATCCCTGGTGTCATACTTGATCCAACAAGACCACACCTAATTCTCTATCCCTGGTCACATACTCCAGTCAACAAGGCTGTACTTCCTAGATCTTCCTAAATAGTTTTAGCCACTGCAGACCAAATATTAGGATATATGTGCCTATGAGGGCAGTTCTCATTCAAATCAGGTCTTCTGACGTATCACAGGCTAGTTTTCACCTCACTGTGATAGTCCCGCCTTAGCTCTTTTCTGTGTCAGTTAGCATTACAGGTGTGTGATGTCACACCTGGCTAATACGTAAAATCGCTAAGATACAACACTTCTTAAAATAGTCATTTTCCTTAAAATTGATACTAGCATTCCAAGGCAAAGATTAGAGGCTCATGAACTCCTGCTGGAATGTTAGTGTGCAGTAGTAGTGGGTGTTTGAAGTAGTGGGTGTCAAGAAATGTTGATTTTGTTATTCATTCTGCTGGAAGATGCACTCCATATAAAGCGATAAGGAAACCTTTAGAACCGTTTGGAGTTTTTCTGTCAATGCAGATTCTGTCAGAGCAGTTCAGAGTTTGTAGTGGTAGAATTTTATTATTCTACTGAAAAATAATTGATACCAGTATTCTTTTGGCAGTGTGAACATTGGCATTTGAAGGAGCTGATGTTTACAAATTAACTGGTAATAATGGTCTGGCCACTGAAATTAATGTGGAAAGTCCTATAAGAAGGGATAGAAGAAAATGTGAGGGAGAGTAGTATAATTACAAGAACCAATTTAAAAACCGAACGTGTAGGTAGGGACAGTGCTACTCTGATGTATGTGAAGTCCAGCGAAAGTAGGCAGAGCTCAGTTGAGCAGTGCAGAATATTTTCATGTCTCTTGTTAAGATTTTTATTGTGTACATGTATGAATAGGTATTGTATATGTACATGCATATGTGAGGGGTGTGTGTGCACGGGAACATTAGTCCCCTGAGACAGCATCTCTTACTGAACAGGAGCTGGCCCCAGTGACCCTTCCTGTGTACATGTATGTATGGGTATTGTGTATGTACATGCATATGTGAGTGGTGTGTGTACGTGGGAACAGGAGCTGGCCCCAGTGGGAACAGGTCCTCCCTCATAAGAGAGAGACATGAACAAGCCGTTACCCACTGAACCACTGCTTCATGCTGTGAGTGCTTGGTAATTTGATGTGGTCTCAAACAATAGTTATCAGATTATACTTATAAGATTAGATAATCAAACCTTAGCAAGAAAGCAATTCTTGCTTAGGGACAATAGGATCTTATATAGCACCTTTAGCATATTCCCCTTATTAAAAATAGACTCTTTTTCATACAGTATATTCCGGTTACAGTTTCCCTCCGTCGACTCCTCCCATTTCCTTCCTACTTCCCCTCCCTTTCTGTTTCTCATTAGAAAATAACAGGAATCTAAGAGATAACAACAAAACATACCAAAATAAAATATGAAATGAACGCCATCACATTGAATTCAGACGTGGCAATCCCCCAGAAGGAAGAGAGCCCCAGAGCGGGCACAAGAGTCAGAGACCCACTGGTCCACACACTCAGGAGTCCCATGAGACCACACTGAAAGCTGTGCTGTGCACGCAGAGAGCCCGGCACACACCCTGAGGTCCAGGCTGCTTCAGTCTGAGTTCACAGGGGCTCTGCTCAGTTGATTGAGAGGACCTTGTTCTCTTGGTGTCCCCATGGCCTCTGGCACTTACACTCTGCTCCTCTTCCACAGGGTCCCCTGTACCCAAAGCGTGTTAATGGTATAAATAGTGAGTGGGGCAGGAGCATGCTAATGCATTCAGCGAACAGTTTGATGAGGGTTTGGTGAGAGTAGACATGAACTAAACGATGATGATTGGACAATAGTATGAATTGACAGTTCTGCTGTTGTCACTGGCAGATGCTAGGTAGGTAGGTGTGTGTGTGTGTGTGTGTGTGTGCGCGCACACACTCTCCTAGGGCAGGTGCTACGTAGCTGTGTGTGTGCACACTCTCCATGTCAGGTGCTAGGTAGATAGATATGTGTGTGTGTGTGTGTGCACACTCTCCTAGGTCAGATCCTGGAGGTTTTTTACTGTTTGATTGTTTGGGACACATTCCTCTCTCTTAAATAAAGGCTTGAATATAATTGGTAATAACTGATTAGTTCCTGTATTCCTGTGTAATACATTGAGTAGTGGGCAAGTAGGAGTCGGGTTAGTGGTGGATTGCAAACAGAAGTGGCTGGTTTCTTCGTGCCGGGTCGTGAGCTTACCAGATGTGGTTTCGGAGGGCCATGGAGAGTCAGTCTACTCTGACACTCCTGTAGCCTCAGAGTTATGAGATACTGGCTCAGGGCCTTAAAGAAAGGATCAGATTAGAGCCAGAAAATAGAAGGAAACAAAAGCAGGTGTCCTGGTTCGTCTCCTGTTACTGAGGTAAAAACCAAAAGAAACTTGGAGAGGAAAAGGTTTATTTCATTTTCCTCCCAGGCCATCATTGAGGAGAATCAGATAGGAGCTTGAGGCAGGAGCTGATGCAGCCCACAGAGGAATACTGCTCAGCGGCAGCTCGGTCTGCTTGTAGGACGGCGCTCCCAGAGGCGGTGCCACTCTAGCCTCACCGACTTCCTAAGGGCCAGTCTGATGGTGATGCTTTCCCATCAGGCTCCCCCTCCCAGGTGACTGTCCAGGTGACAGAGACCTAAGCACTGTTGTTGCAGGCTTTCTTTGTTCTGTGTGTGGACTAATCGTCTCTGGTTGGTGAGAAGTGGATGTGGTAGTTGCGTCATAATTTTAAATGGATAAAACCTGACTTAGAAGCATTTTTTAAAACACATAAATGACCTAACATCTGATAGAATTTGTGTACATACGTGATAATTTTGTACCAAACACATTTTTATAACCTGCTGAATTGTAATGATTCTGTTTCCTGTGAGGAAAATGTGGTTTAAATGAGGATGCATTGTAATTCTAATGTTGAGAAAATTGGAGCAGGAGGAGTGTAGACTTAAGAAGACCCTAGGCTATTTAGTGAGACCTATTTCAGAAGAAAGAGAAAATATAGAAAACATTTAAAAAGTATAAAATAAGCTTTTCTTTCTTTTGTTTGATTTTGGCTTCACTGTGTAGCCCTGGAAACCCCTGTGTAGACCAGGCTGGCCTCGAACTCAGATTTCTACCTGCCTGTGCCTCCAAGTACCTGGATTAAAGGCCAGTTTAAGCGGTTTTAACTCTTGGCTGTAATAAAATTAACCACATTCAGAGTATTTTGGTGGATGTATGCATTTGTTTTATAACATTTATTAAACATCGGGTAGCAGTTCTTCTTTTTCTTTGTTTGGTTTTTTTTTTTCTTTGCATCTGGGAATACCGGCTGCTAGAGGAAGAAAGCCCGCCTTCAGAGACAGTGCTCTCTGATGACAGAGACAGTGCTCTCTGATGACAGAGACAGTGCTCTCTGATGACAGAGACAGTGCTCTCTGATGACAGAGACAGTGCTCTCTGATGACAGAGACAGTGCTCTCTGATGGCAGAGACAGTGCTCTCTGATGGCAGAGACAGTGCTCTCTGATGGCAGAGACAGTGCTCTCTGATGGCAGAGACAGTGCTCTCTGATGGCAGAGACAGTGCTCTCTGATGGCAGAGACAGTGCTCTCTGATGGCAGAGACAGTGCTCTCTGATGACAGAGACAGTGCTCTCTGATGACAGAGACAGTGCTCTCTGATGACAGAGACAGTGCTCTCTGATGACAGAGACAGTGCTCTCTGATGACGTATTTGGTCAGAAATACTTTGGGTTCAAAGACTTTGAGGCCTAAGCAGGCTTGTGTTTGGAGAGTGGTCATAAGGCCAAGGAAATTAAAAGAAGGGGACAAGAGGCTGAGTCAGGTTACTTAGGGCTTTAAGGACCGGAATTGGAAGTGTATTTGGGTTTTATTTTCACCTTGCAGGAAGTCAGGCAGGAGGAGGATGGTATGGCTTTAACATATGATACACATATGATACAGTACCCTGATACAAGTGCCCTGGCTGGCTGTGCAGACAGCAGCTCAGAGGTGCGGATGGGAAGAGGGACTGCGGTGCAGTAGTCCAGCCCTGTGCTGGAGTGGAGAGACTGTAGCCCAGCTGCATGCCTGGACGTGCTCCGCAGGGAGTCGTGAGGGGGTCGTGGGGATACTTGCTAAGACAGGGCTTGATGGCTTGGTGAGTGTGGTCACTGCTGTGCCGACGTGTGAGTGTTGGGCCAGGGTAGTTGTAAACCTTACCTGAGATACAGATGCGTCCGTTCTGCTTAACTGTCAGAGTTAAAGTGTAACCGTCACAAAACGTTCTTTTTTGTAGGCGGAGTACGTCCAGCTGGTTACTGAACTCCGGATGACAAGAGCCATTCAGCCTCAGATCAATGCGTTTTTACAGGGTTTCCATATGTTCATCCCTCCTTCCCTCATACAGCTGTTCGACGAGTATGAATTGGTAAGGAAGGACATGCTTTCTCTCGTTACACTAGGGCACAGCCCCATCTGTCCTAATCCAGAAATGCTCTGCGAGCTGAGGGTGCTGCTCAGTAGTGGACGCTTGCCTTGCATTGAGCACATAGAGAGAAGGCCCTGGCCTTCACCTCGAGAACCGTAAAAAATAAAAGTGGTAGTAATTCTGGAGTACTGGATGGGATATTTTTAATGACGCATTATTGTTTAGAATTATGTATAGGAATTTATAAGCAGATATGTGGTTTTACTTCTCTTAAACCGAATAACTGTATTAACAGTTCCCTTATGCCCAGGTAGGATGGAGAAAAATGAAGTAAAGTTTTTATTGGCTTTCACGTGGGAGATGTTGGAGTCCTGTCTTTCCAGAGGCAGTGCACTGTCCCTTGTTTCTGAGATTGTAACTTAGTTCCGTGGCAGTAAAGGACACCTGTCCCTGAGGAATGAAGGAGGGCCTTCCTCGTTGTTTCAGTGTGTGTGCGCATGCGTGTGTATCTGCCGTCTGTTACTTCTGTCACTCTATGTCATTTTTTCCATGCTTGTGTAGAGCTCAGTGAGTGTTTTGTTTCACCCTTCAATTTGCCTGCCTTTTGCTGTGACCTAACAATTTATACTGTTACATTAATGTCTATTTTTGTCTGTTTCCCTTTTCTTATCATTAATAAATTATTTTCAAACTTTCTGATTTGTCTATAACCTTAATAAGACACAGAATTTTACTTTTCCTATTTTTATGACAAGTACCTGATCAATGGGAGGGTAAGGGAGGAAGGATACATATAGTCGGGTCGTGGTTTGCAGGTATAGTGGTTAGTCCATTGTGGTGGGGAAGACACGGAGGAGGGGCTGCTTCTCGCTGCGGTTTGGGAAGATTAAGGATGCATGCTCACATCTTGGCAGACCAGGAAGTTAGTGACGGATGGGGCCGTGAGTAGGGCCTTACCTACTACTGACACTTGTCTCAATTCTGCTTTCTCAGCTGTACACTGCTTCTTAAAGGTCGGGGACCAAGTGTGCAGGCACAGATATGTGTGTATGCTTTCTTGTTTAAAAAATAATAATTGGGAAAAGTCTAGATAATGGAAAGATATATCTTAGTATAGAAATAATATTTTCTAATTAATATAATTTTGAGGTCCATTGTGACTCAGTTTTATTGAATGTTAAGTTTTGAAGGTTTTTTTCCCCATCCCTTTGGTCTTATTTTAGCTATAAGATTGTTTTCATTTGGCATAGTTGTTTTTTGTTTTTTGTTTTTTGTTTTTTTTTTAGTTTTATGTCATCATTAGCTTTTAAAAACCCGAATAGTTACTTGAGAGGCAGAGGCAGGTGGATCTCCATGAGTTTGAGGCCAGCCTGGTTTACAGAGAGAGAGCCTCATGACAGCAAAGGATACACAGAGAAACTCTCAGAAACAAAACAAAACAAAACAAAACAAAACAAAACCAGAACTGGTTAAGAATTGTTTGTAGACATTATTGGAACCTGAATTTTGATGAATTATACTTCAATTAAATTATCTTTGTGACATTCAAGATAGAATATTCGTCTTTGTGTCAATGTCTACGAACAAAATAAATTCTAATAACAGAAATAATTGACAAAATATTGCTTGGTGATTTACAGGTATTCACACACTACGAAAGCTTCTAATTTAATTATGTGTGTGTGTGTGTGTGTGAGTGTGTGTGTGTGTATGTGTGCATGCATGCATGTGTATGTGTGCGTGCATGCATATGCATGCATGTATGTGTGTGTGTATGTATGCATGCGTGTGTGTATGTGTGTGTTGCGTGCGTGCGTGTGTGTGTGTGTGTGTGTGTGTTTGTTGAGACTTGCTTTGTGTCCTAATGTATGATCTATCTTAGAGGCAGCTATGTGGACTCTGAGAGCTGTAAGAGTCAGTGTTTGGCAGATGTTCTGTAGTCCACTTGATCTAGGATGTCCTGTAATTCTGATGCCTCTGTTCTGTTGATTGTCAGTTCTAGGCAGCCAGCCCCAGGGGAGAGTTTCACTTCCTTTACTACTATTGGCTGCTGCCCTGAGCATGGCTTTTTTCCCCAGCTGTTTTGAATGTCCCTTGCTTTTCTGTACCATGCCTTTCACCAGCTTGTTTTCTTGAGATGTTGGCCAACTATACCTGAACATTGCTTGCCGTGTTGGATTTGGCATGTTTATTTATTTTGAAAATGAATATAAATGAAAAAACTTTTTTGTGATTATCATACATGTCGTTGCACAAATTGTAATTCACTAGATGATGTGTCGTTATGTCTCTTCCCTGTATGTTGTGTCTTTTCCCTGTATGTTGTTATGTCTCTTCCCTGTATGTTGTGTCTCTTCCCTGTATGTTGTGTCTCTTCCCTGTATGTTGTGTCTCTTCCCTGTATGTTGTGTCCCTTCCCTGTATGTTGTTGTGTCTCTTCCCTGTATGTTGTGTCTCTTCCCTGTATGTTGTGTCTCTTCCCTGTATGTTATGTCTCTTCCCTGTATGTTGTGTCTCTTCCCTGTATGTTGTGTCTCTTCCCTGTATGTTGTGTCTCTTCCCTGTATGTTGTGTCTCTTCCCTGTATGTTGTGTCTCTTCCCTGTATGTTGTTGTGTCTCTTCCCTGTATGTTGTGTCTCTTCCCTGTATGTTGTGTCTCTTCCCTGTATGTTGTTGTGTCTCTTCCCTGTATGTTGTTGTGTTGTTGTGTCTCTTCCCTGTATGTTGTGTCTCTTCCCTGTATGTTATGTCTCTTCCCTGTATGTTGTTGTGTCTCTTCCCTGTATGTTGTGTCTCTTCCCTGTATGTTATGTCTCTTCCCTGTATGTTGTTGTGTCTCTTCCCTGTATGTTGTTGTGTCTCTTCCCTGTATGTTGTTTCTTCCCTGTATGTTGTGTCTCTTCCCTGTGTTGTGTTTCTCTGTCCCTGTATGTTGTTTCTCTTCCCTGTATGTTGTGTCCCTTCCCTGTATGTTGTGTCTCTTCCCTGTACGTTGTTGTGTCTCTTCCCTCTTGTATTACACTCTTGAACATCAACAGGGTCTTTACTGTTCAAGGCTATTTAAACTAGTTGTACATGGAGTTACTTCATGAAAGCATGTGCCTATGTTCTATGTACATGGAGTTAGTTATAGAACAGGGACATGCTACACCAAGAAAGAGAGCTTTGCAGCTCTGTGTACACACATAAGGATTCAGGTTTGACTCTAGAGTTTTAGTGAGGAGAAAGCATGTACAAGCTCCAGGACCTGTTGTCGGCTACTGTGGATGGAGAGCCCAGGAAGTGGCAAAGTTACCCTAAGGCAGACATGTGTGAACAGTGACACTGAGAAGGCCTGTGCCGAGTGCCGGGGTGGTTATCCTCCCGTGTGCTGCTTCTGTGATGCCGACACCAGAACACCAAGTCATGGATTCTGGGCGTCTGATTCTGTGACTCTTGTTCCAATGCTTAGATTATGTGTGCATTGTGTTTAGAGGGAGAGTTTCGTACAGCCCACCTTGACCTCGGTCTTGCCGTGTAGCTGAGGATGACTTTGAACTCCTAAGTCATCCTTCTGTCGCCTCCCAAGAGCTGGGGTCACAGGTATGGGCACTGTGCCTGATACTTTGTTGTATCTTAAAAATTTTAGTTTTTCTATTGTATTAAGGATAAGTTATTGTCTACGCGTGGTTGTGCATGCCCTTTAATCCCAGCTCTTAGGAAGCAGAGGCAGGCACATCTCTGTGAGTTCAAGGCCAGTTAAGGCTACACAGTCAGACCCTGTCTTATTCCCCTCCTCCATGTCAAATGAATTATTGGAATTTAATAATATTTTTGCTATATGTACTTTTATTTAGAATTTCCTTTTTGTTATTTGTCACCTTAACTTTTTCGTTATTATAGGAATTTAAAAAACTCATTAAATGCCACTGCCCTAGTGATGGTGGGGCCTGGGAGAGTGGAGCCTGTAAGCGAGGTGGACTAGTGTTTCATGTAAAGGTTCTTGGTTATTGAGAGCATCAGACTATACTCTAAGGGTAAGACATCAATAAAAGGTACACCAGAAGGCCAAGTCACACATGGCAGACAAGCCTCATGTGACAAAATGTCTTTCCACAGAGGCATGTAAACCAGTCACAGTAGCCAGCTGTAAGGAGTAATCTGAAGTAAACCCACTCCGTCCCACTGTACCTGGGAGGAGCATGAAAACACATTCCATGCAAACAATTTTAGAAACGGAGGTCACGTGACTCTTGTCTTGGTTTCTTGAGTTTTTCTCACAAGCATTCAGAAGTCGCTTTACACAGCTCCCTTCTGGGTCATGTTCTGACAATAAAGTCATAACCAGTGTTAATTAAGTAGGAAAGACAAAAACAGCTCCTACAACCAGCTTTGCTGGCACGTGCCGCCCTTCATGTTTGCGTGGAGACAGAGGCAATCTTACTTCTGAGAGTTCTAGTCCACACAGTGAGACTGCTTCAAAAGGAAGAAAAAACACTTTTTCCCTTTTCCTTAAATTATAACACATGTGATAGTCATAAAATAGTTAAAATTTTTGAGAGTGCAGTTGCAATATTATTATTCCATAATTATTAATTATGAAATGATAATATTAAAAGCTTATCAGCACTTTAATATTAAAAGCTTATCTTTAGTCTGAGAAGAGGATTAAGCTTGTGAATTGTGAGAAACATGGGAAATTCCTCCAGGTGCTCTTGGGCAGATCTGTGTGAGGGTCCTACAAGGGAACGGTTTTCTCAGGTAGTTCAAGTAAGGAAGCCCTAAGAAAGGGACTGTTAGCCGTGTTTGCAGAGAATAAAGCAGTGCGGCTAAGCTCCTAGATAGAAGAGTTGTAGTGAAGGGTCCTGTGTGAGAGAAGGAGAGGCCCTGTGGACTGCTCACTACAAAACAGCAGCAGAAACCTGAAGAGAGCAGGGAAGCCTCCCTACCTGTGGCCCTAGCTGTGCTTCTCCGGCCCATATCTTATCTAGAGTTGGTAAGGAAGAAGCCAGTCTGCAGAGAGAATGCCGAGGGTGTCAGGGTAACTCAGAGTCAGGCGACGGCCAGGCGTGAGCCTGGCAAGGGCTGGGCCGTGCACACCAACAGTTCTCGTTATACGATCTTGGGACAATCTCCTTCTAAAGAGCCTTTGCCTATGTGTAGGTTAGTGTACTGACGGATATTTGCTGTATTTGAAACAAAATTAGAAGGGAGGTGAGCTCGGTTAATTATGTTAATGTAAATGACATTTGGAAATAAGAGCTAATCCAAGAACAGAGCAAAACTAATGAGAAAGATGACACTGTCTTTGTGCATTTGGGATGCCTGGCTAAATAAACCATCGGATTCTCACATCTGCCTCTGTGGATGGTGAGTTGGACTTCATCATTTGACTGAAGTATGTGAGGAAAACCTAATTTCATATGAAAATATGGACAGTGAGACTCACGCTGACCGACTGAATAGATTTCAAACTCCTCAGAGTTCTCCGACGTTGCCGAGCATTACTTTTGCTAGAGCAGTGCTCCCTGGTTAGGTACATATTAGTAACTGGCTGTAAGGCATGGCTTTGAGGATATTCTCATCCCTGTTAAAAGAAACGTTCATTCCCTCACTCCACTGTCGGGTGTCCGTCTGTGAGACGTGGGCCGATTCAGAGACGCAGACACACTTTCCTTCTCCGTCCCTTGACCTTTAGCTCTGTGGTTTAGAATTGTGTGTTTGGTGATCTTGGACAAAAGCCAGTCATGCATTTAGAGTGACTGACGGTGTTGCTCCGTGGCTGTGTGCTCGCCTGATTGTATACGGGGTCCCTGGGATCCACGCCTCACACTGCAGACGGAGCCACCAGAAACCGGTCTTGTTGGATTGTTGTTGTTGTTATTATTATTATTATTACTACTACTACTACTACTACTACTATTACTGCTACTACCACCACCACCACCACCACCACCTTGGAGAAGATTGACTTCAAATGATCTGAATTACTCCAATATAGAATCATATGAGGCTGAATCTTTTTTTAAAAATAAGGAAAAAATGATTTTTTCTTAATGAGCTCCCGTTTGCATAATATTTAGACTTGTATGTCATTTTCATGTTGAGAATATGACCTGGTGGGATTTAACACATTAATAAAGATACTAGAATAAAAATAAGCCGAACGGGAGGAAATCCTTACGGAGCTGTGTACTAGGAACCCTCGTGGTCTGTGCTTATGTCAGTATAATCGGCAGCGTCCTTTTCATGCCTTAGATTGTGTGACCGTGGCTCCATCGCCTCATGTCACATTTGAAATGTCACCAACGTGGTGGGCTCTTCCTTATGCAGTGCTCATTATTGACGGCATGTAGAAACTGTCACAGACATAAACCAGGTTTATATGGGATTAGTTTCTAATTAAGGCGAATTTACTATTTCAATGTAATGGCTTTTGTTCCCCAAGGAAGATTAATGAAATATTTTTCCTCTTCCCCAAAGGAGCTACTGCTCTCTGGCATGCCGGAAATTGATGTGAATGATTGGATCAAAAATACAGAATACACAAGTGGCTATGAAAGGGAAGATCCAGTTATTCAGGTAAAATCTCTCTGGAGCTTAGAATGAAGTTAAGTTTGCTATTTAATTTTGTAAGCTTTTCAGCTCTATTGGATAGAAGTCTACATCTATTAACAAAGTAAAGATTTTGCATAAATTCTTCTTTGGGGATATTGCATATGAAAGCCTTTTGTGAAATCATCTTTGATAAATGAGTTTCGGAGAATGAAATGTGCTTTATGAATATTGCATGGTCTCCGGTTCTTATACGTCTACAGTTTGCTGTGAAATGAGAGCTGAGTTGTTGTTCTTCTTGGCAGTGGTTCTGGGAGGTTGTGGAGGACATGACTCAAGAAGAGCGGGTCCTTCTCCTGCAGTTCGTGACTGGCAGGTAAGAGGTGCCTTATGAGAGCATTGGAAGAGTTTACTGTATTTCACTTCTGATGACCAAGACCGTGCTCACAGGGAGAGCCAGCCAAAGTGAAGATCCTTACTCCGTCCATGTTTTAGGTATTAAACAAGTGGTTGTTTAGATGTTGAAGACAAAATATTTAAGTAGTGCTAAATCTTCAGTATATTTCAGAAACCTGTATTTTTAATATCTTTTATCTTTTTTATTTGGTTTAACAGTAAAGCTACTCAGTTCGTATGGTAGGAGGCACGCACGCACGCACGCACGCACGCACGCACGCTCGCTCTTTGTCTCTCACATAGTCTTAGTTTGGGTTTCTGTTTACAGTGACCGAAAAGCAAGTGTGGGAGGAAAGGGTTTATCTGGCTTACACTTCCACATTGTAGTCCATCATCCAATGAAGTCAGGGCAGGAACTCACAAGGACAGGAACCTGGAGGCAGCAGCTGATGCAGAGGCCATGGAGGGTGCTGCTCACTGGCTTGCTCCCCATGGCTTGCTCAGCCTGCTCTCTTGAAGAACCCAGGACTGCCAGCCCAGGGATGGCGCCACCCACAGTGCACTGGGCCCTCACATCAGTCACTGACTAAGAAAATACCCTACAGGTGCGTCTACAGCCCAAACTTAGGGAGGTATTTTCTTAATTGAAGTTCCCTGCTCTCAGATGACGTTAGCTTGTGCCAAGGTGACATAAAACCACCCATGCACGCACGCACACACACACACACACACACACACACACACACACACACACACACACACACACACACACACACACACACACATACACACACATACACACACACACACACACACGAACACACACACACACACACACACACACACACACACACACACACACACGCACACACACACACATACACTCATGTGCACATTGTGTGCACATAGCATTTTTCTCCAGTTCTTACTGATTTTTAAAATCTGAAAATTCATAGCTTGTATTTGTATGACATTTTTATGTATTTAAGAATTCCAATTATATGACGTCAAATATAATAGATGGTAGTAAAGTAGTTGACTTAAGTAAGCCCTTTATATTTATGGAATATATCTCAAAAATTTTTATAATATAATTTCATTTACTTCTTTCTGTTTATGAAAATGTAGTTCAGTTATTTTCATATAAATACAATTTTTTTCAAAAGTCAGGAAACAGAATATTATACTATTTCATCCCCAGTAGCTGTTATATACAATTTAATGTATTTCTCTTTATTTTTTTTGTGTATTTAAGAATATTACGAGTGTTGTATTAGTTTGCTTCTGTTGCTGTGATACAACACAGACAACAAGCACGTTGGGGATGAAAAGATTTATTTGGCTTACTGCTTACAGTCCATCGTCAGGGTACACACGAGACCATGGAGGGGTGCTGCTTACTGGTTTGCTCGCCATGGCTTGCTCAGCCTGTTCTCCTGTACAACCCAGGACCACCCTGAACCCCCACCGTGGGCTGTGCTTGCCCATAGCAGTCACTAATGAGGAAAATGTTCCACAGACTTGTTGCCTACAGGCCAGCCTGATGGAAGCATTTTCTCAATTGAAGTTCCCTCTTGCTCCATGACCCAACCTTGTATCATCAGATTAATGAATGCTGATCAGCACAAGTGTTAGTGTATATGGCATACACTACTTTACTTTACACGTATTATACAACAACTTTAGATGCTTTGGACAATGAGGAACATGAAAGAAAGTGAAGGTCCCATTTGTAATCTCCAACGCCCAGAGGTGACCACGCTGATGTTGTTCGTTCCCTGCTCCATCTTTAAGCCGCATAAATTAGAAATCGAGGTGAAGCCATTCTCTAATCAGGTTCTAATGAATTAGTAAGACATGACTATTGTCAGAGTATAGACTGAAGATAAGAAGGAAAACCTTGTTAAATCAGTTTTTGCAAGAGTGCTAAGAAATGCTCAGAGATTCGAGTAATTAATTAAAATAAACAGCATTGTATTCTCTAAGACTAGATCACTTACATAGGTAGGCCAAACTGACAAAATAAGCGGCCGAATCACGTCTGTCTCAGTCTCCTCAGGTAATCGGTGAAGAGTGCGTTATTCTCTGTGTGTACATTTCAGCGTTCGAATCATGGTTCTTGCTGTTTGAATTTAGCGGTTCCGTACGAATCATGGTTCTTGTTTTATAACTGTTTGAATTTAGCGGTGTTCCGTATATGGATTTAGTCAGTGGCTTGCCTGTTCTTAGATCTGAACCCTTATTGGTAAAGTTTTCCTGTTTGCATATAGTGTTGTAAAAATGGAGGAATCTAATGCAGGAGATTGAACTGCTCTGTTTTTGTTTCTCTTCTCCTCTTCCTCTTCCTGTTTACTTGTTTGATGTTTTTTAAGAACTCGATTGTAGATCAGGCTGGCCTCGACTTCAGTGATCGATCTCTGCCTCCTGAATGTCAGGATTAAAGGTGCGCACCCCAGCTGCCCAGCTCAAACTCTTTAAAGTAGTCAGTGCAATGCTTGTTCATTTGAACTTTCTTATTGTGGGCCCTTTTTTGTGTAATTTACATTTTGCCCATTATTCTAGTCATTTAAAAAATTAGTGTTAAGCACTCTCTTTCATATATTGACATTAATTCTACATATATTTTTGTTAGTTTCTCATTCTTCTTTTGACTTTATAGAGTTTTAAATAATTTAAATTTATAAATTGAAAATCTTAAATTACTGTCAGCAAATAATCAGTACTTTATATAAATCTTTTATTCTCAAGAATACATTTTAAAGATGTGTGTGTGTGCGTGTGTGTCTGAGAGTGAGTGTGTATGTGTGTGTGTGTGTTTATGTGAGTGTGTGTGTGAGTGTGTGTGTGTTTATGTGAGTGTGTCTGTGTGTGTGTTTATATGAGTGTGCGTGTATGAGTGTTTTTATGTGAGTGTGTATCTGTGTGTGTGTGTCTGTGTAGGTCTGCCTGTGAGTTTCGTGTACACCTATGTAGGCTGCACACTTTCTGGAGGTCAGAGGTCACCCTGAGGTGCCCGCCGTCTGCTGTTCTTCATTAGGTTTTGCATAGGCTTTCTCAGGGAGTCCAGAGTCCCTGGTTGGCAGTGAGCGCAGGATCTCCTGTCAGGGGGTCTGCCACAGTGTTAGGGTTCAGAACACTGCTGTGCCCTGCTTTTATGAGAGTGCTGGGAATCTGGGCTTTACTCTTCATGTTCAGGCAGCAAGCACTCTTCCAACTAACCTACCTCCCCATCCCATCTACATTTTTGTCTTTTAGTTTCCACATTCCCCCCTTTAAGCCACGCGGTTTAGTTTATAAATTGGAATTATTTCTGCAAGTGGCTTACTCCTTAATACCACTGGATACATAATTGTATTTTCTTCGTGATGTGGTTGTTACCGATCCTTAGGTTAGAGAGAACAAAGTCACTCGGTTTCTGTGGTACTGAAAGCTGCAGAGTTGTTCCTTACGTTGTTTGTTTGAAGCTTGGTAGTGCTCAGTGCCCATTCTACTTAACTGTGGAGTTTAATTGCTGTAAATGTGGAGAATGCCATTTGATCTGAGGTGAAAGAGAAGCCAGGGGAGTGGAGAGCAGACACCTGGTCGAGCTCTCGCTGATTCTTCTGAAGATCCTGTTAGCGCTTACTCTCAGTCGGCCCTTTGCTGAGCAGCCCGGCTGAGTAGCTCTTAAGTTCGTCTCATTCTTAGCTTGCCTTGCTCAGGAGACCCGCAGTCCTTTCTGTATGGGTAGTATTTTTAGTTTAGCCTAGAAGTGTGCATTTTTTCCATTGGACTTTACAGAAAATTCTGATCGTACTGAAATATATCTCTTCAAGTTCATAGTATAATTTACTACAGCCTTATTGAAAATAAAATCAGATTTGTTTTGAGTGTAAGATAAACTAATATAAAAGGTGAGATCTTGAGAAACATTCTCACATGTAGACCAGGCTGTCCTCAGACTCCCAGACCCATTTATGGGGTGGTCTCCTATAGAATGGGGGTAAATGTGGGTATCACCATGCCCAGCAGTGCTTCTTTGGTATAAAAGACTATCTTAAATATCTTGCTTTTATACGTTATTACCCCTGTAGGATAAATAAAATGAAATTGGATATTTTCCTTTTTCTTTATTGATTAATTAACTTACATCCCAAGTGCTGCCCCCTCCCAGATTCCCTCCCTCTTCCTCCTTCCCCTTCTCCTGTGAGAGGGTAGGGTCCCCCATGGGTATCCCCACACCCCTCTGGCACATCAAGTCCTGTGGGATTAGGCTCATGCTCCCCCACTGGGGCCAGACAAGGCAGCCATGGAGAATGAGCTGCACATATGTGCCAGAGCCTCATTCCAGCCCATGTGTGCTCCTTGGTTGGTGGTTCAGTTTCTGAGAGCTCCCGGGGGTCCGGGTTGGTTGACTCTTGTCTTCCTGTGGAGTTCTATGCCCTTCAGAACCTTCAGTCATCTCCCATCTCTTCCATAAGAGTCTCCTCACTCCATCCAATGCTTGGCTGTGGGTCTCTGCTGGGCAGAGCTTCTCAAAGGACTGCTATGCTAGACTCTGTCTGTAAGCATAACAGATATCATTTATGGTGTCAGGGATTTGTGCTGCCCTTGGGATAGGCCTCAGTTGGACTGGTTTTTGTTTGGCCATTCCTTCAGACTCTGATCCGTCTTTGTCCCTACATTTCTTTTAAATGGGGCAAATTGTGGGTGGAAAGTTTGAGGGTGAGTTGGTGTCTTATTCCTCCACTGGGAGGCCTGCCTGGCTAGTGTTGCAGTAAATAATAACCAGCAGAACCCCCACAGCCCCCAAGGTCTCTGACCCAGGCAGTCCATGGCCGTTCCACCATGGTCCCTGGAGTCCGTTCCAGCACCCATGGGGCCATATAGAGCTAACCATAATTTATCTCTGGTTAGTTTCTCTCCCCAGGCTCTCCGCTAGCCTTGATCTCTCTGGTTGCAGCTACCCTGTAAAATCAGGGCTCTAGAAGTCCAGCATGGGCTGGCCTCTCACACTCCCTGCCAGGGACTCTGCTCACACTCCCAACAACCCAGGAAATCATAACTCAATAAACTGTAATTTTCAATCAGATTTATATGTTAAATTCTCAATCCACAATACATCCACACAATAAACTCACAACCAATTGATAAGGATATAAACCACCCACCTAGATAAGATAAATTTGCCTACAGAAATCCATCCCTTAAGAACTATACATAGCTACCTTGGCAATTCAAGACCTCCCAGATCTGGGTCGTCCTTTTCTGTCTCCATCTTGACTCACTCTTCCTTCCCCTTCTCCCCACCTTACCAAAGCTTTGTCCCTGCCTTATGTTTTACTGTCCAGTCATGGCCTTGGCCAGCTTGTGACAGCCTCACCTGCATGTAGACGTCAGCCTACACTACAGAGGTGGTTGTGAGGTTCCATGTTACCACTATTAGGCGTCTTAGCTAAGGTCACCCACATTGGGAGCCAGCCACATCCCAGGTGTCTGGGACTTCCTAGAGATTCCCACCCTCCCCCCACATTGAGCACCTGCAGATTTTCATTCATTCTTTTGGCCCTCTAGCCCTCTCTCCTGTCTCTGCCTATACCTGATCCCGACTCCCACCCCTTTCCTTCCCCCTCCTATCCAGCTCCCTTCCTCCCTCTGCCTCCTATGATTATTTTACTCCCCCTTCTAAATGAAATTCAGTTATTCTTGCTTGTGCTTTCTGGTTTAACTTCTTTGGGTCTGTAAGGTATATCATGGGTATTCTATACTTTATGGCTAGTATCCACTTGTCAGTGAGTACATACCCTGCATGTCCTTTTGGGACTGGGTTACCTCATTCAGAATGGCATTTTCTAGTTCTATCCATTTACCTGAAAATTCATGATGTCCTTGTTTTTCAAAGATGAATAGTATTCCACTGTGTAAATGAGTGCCATTTTCTGTATCCATCCTTTGGTTGAGGGCATCTGGGTTGTGTCCAGCCTCTGGCTATTATGAATGAAGCTGCTATGAACACAGTGAGCATTGTCCTTGTGCTGTGGTGGAGCATCTTAGGCCCAGGAGAGATGTAGGTAGAACTATTTCCAGTTTTCTGAGAAACCGCCAGACTGACTTCCAGAGTGGGTGTACACATTTGCAGTCCCACCAGCAGTGGAGGAGCGCTCTTCTTTCTCCACGTCCTCGCCAGCATGTGCTCTCCCTTGAATATTTTTATCTTAACCATTCTGATTGATGTAAGACAGAATCTCAGGGTCATTTTTATTTGTATTTCTCTGATGACTAAGGATGTTGAATTTTTTTTTAAGTGCTTCTCAGCTATTCAAGATTAACTTGTTGAGAATTTGCTGTTTAGCTCAGACCCCATTTTTTAAATATTTAATTACATCCCACTCACTCCCCCCTCCTGACTACCCCTCCCACAACCCCTCCTCCCCTTCTCTACTGAGCAGGTGGGGGCCATCTTGGATATCTTGTCTGGTATCTTCTGTGCCTGAGATTCTCTCTTCCATCTCTTATGTTCTCTTGGTGTTTCTTGTGTCTATAGTTCCTGTTCTCTCTTTCCTTCTCCAGGGTTGCCTCCATTTGTGTGTGTGTGTGTGTGTGTGTGTGTGTGTGTGTGTGTGTGTGTGTGTGTGTGTGTTTTATTCTGTTTCCATTTTTAGGTCTTGGGCAGTTTAAATCATTTCCATTATCTCTCTGTTTTGTATTTTCCTGTATTTCTTATATATAAGTACACTGTTGCTGTCTTCAGACACACCAGAAGAGGGCATCAGATCTCATTACAGATGGTTGTGAGCTACCATGTGGGTTCTGGGAATTGAACTCAGGACATCTGGAAGAGCAGACAGTGCTCTTAACCGCTGAGCCATCTCTCCGGACCACTCTGTATTTCTTTACGGGATTTATTTATTTCCTCTTTAAGGACTTTTACCAGTTTGATTATGTTTTCTTGTACTTCTTTAAGGGAGTTATTCATGTCCTCTTTAAGGGCCTCTGTCGTCTTCATGAGATGAGCTCTCAGGTCACAGGGCACTCTTGGTGTGATAGGATATCCAGGGCTTGCTCTAGTGCAAGCGCTGGGTTCTCATCCTGCACTGGGGTCTGCTGATCGTGGTCTTGAGCTTGCCTTTCCCCATCTCTTTGTCTCTGGTGTTGACTGCCCTGACAGTTCGTGGGTGTCCCAGGTTGGAGCAGGCCTCCCAGGAGGCAGGCAGAGCTGTGGGGTGTGGATGGGTGTGCTGCCTCTGGATTGAAGGCGGAAGTGTAGGCTGGAAGGAAGATGGAGCTCCTGTAGGGCGGAGCAGAGCTCAGGCTGCTGGGTTTGTTTGGGTCTCAGCAGCTGGGGGATTGGGGCCTGGGCACTCGTCTGTGTGTCCCATGTAGACCTCATGGGAGGAGGGTGAAGCTGTGGGGGTGGGGATCAGTGTGCAGATCGCAATTGCAGGTGGAGGAGTGGAAATTTGATGTTTTCTAGTGCACAAAATTAAATGAGTGAGCCCTAGGGCTTCAGGGCTGCTTCATGTAGCAAAGCCAACACATTTCACCTCAGATGTTAGCAGTGGGGACCTTTTGATGCTTATTTATTCATTTTTAGGGATGAATGTTGAATTCAGGACTCCTGTGTGCTAGGCCGAGAGTCCTACACGAGCTGCTTCCTCAGCCTGTTTGTTTGTTTAACTTGTCTTTCAGTTGTGTGAAGGACATTAATTAGATGGTTTATCCAGATACTGAAACATCACAGTACCATTTGTGGAAGGGTTGGTGACAGCTCTCATATTCTCATCTTGTCTTATTAAGGTCATAGTCAGAATTTTGCTTCAGTGAATAATTAGGACAATTTAACTTTTTATTTCTGGTTACTTTGTTAATTTTATAGGTAAAAGCAGAAAATACATAGACTTACTTAAGTAGATATATTCCTGGCCTTTGCTGGTGGTGTGGTGGTGGTGGCTTTTTTTTTTTTCTTTTGTTTTGCTATCGTGCATTTGTGATTGTAATTTTGCTACTATTAAGAATCATGATGTAAATATCTGTGTTTTCCAGTGGTCTTAGGTGACCCCTGTGAAAGGGTCATTTGACCCCCAAAGGGGTGGTGACCCACAGATTGAGAACCACTGTCCTAGAGGTTCCACAACCCTCCAAAACAGGGACCGTACAGGGACCAAGTATTCACATACATGAGTTTATGGAGGACGTTCCCCCTTGAAGCAACCACAATGTACTTATTCAGCAAACATTTAGCAGCTTCGCTGTCAGGCAGTTTTGCTAATCCCAAGGATAGAAATGCCAGTGACACAAACATAAAATAGGGCATGTTCGAGAGTCCCAGTTTAATAGCGAGGCACACAGTTGTTTTAGGGTTTTTATTGCTTTGACAAATCACCACGACCTTATGTAACTCGAGGGGAAACGCTTATGTTGATTACACTTCATGTTGCAGTCAGGGCAGGAACCTGGAGGCCACAGAGGAGCGCTCTGGCTTAGCCTGCTTTCACACAGCACCCAGTACCTCCAGCCAAGGGATAACACTGCCCACAGTGGGCTGGGCCTCCATATTAATCACCAATCAAGAAAGTGCACCACGGGCTTGCCTGCAGGCCCCTGTGATGGGAACAGTTTCTCACGATTCTTCCTTCAGAAGCCGAGCTGTGTCCAGGTGACACAAACTAGCCAGCATGTTGTAAACACACCGTGGCCGGTGAAAAGTATAGTTTAGCTGATGGAGTCACAGAGAGGTTTCTCCTTAGAAGCTTGCTAACGGACCAGGACGCAGCACTCAAGAGTGAGTTGGGAGTTTCAGACTTAAAAATATCTTTCTGTCGTTGAATATATTCTTATCCTAACTTAGAGCTTGAAATGTGTCTGTGAGACTGAGCTTTTCTTTCCTGATCACAGCTGATGATACAAACTCTTAGTTCCAGGGTCCCGCACGGTGGCTTTGCCAATATCATGGGTGGCAGTGGTTTGCAAAACTTTACAATTGCGGCTGTGCCATATACTCCAAATCTTTTACCAACTTCCAGCACGTGGTAAGTTTAACTTATTCAAATAAATTTTAGAATATTTTTATTAATTTTAAATCATCAGAAGTAATTGCTATACTTCCTTTTTGATGGTTAAAATGTCAAGTTTGTGTGTATTTTACTATAAAAGGGAAAAAGAAGTAACCAAAGCCTTCAGAGGTTACGTTCCATTGCTTTGTTCCGGTGTTACTATCTTTGAGGAGGTTTTTTTTTTTGTCAAATACCTTCATTAAAGTGCAAACATAATTTCTCTATTCCTCTTCCTTCCTTAATGTTGCTGCACACACATACCAGTGAACTCACTAAGGATACAACGACCCCATTGGTCTTTTCAGTACAGATCTTACGCATGTTTGTATTGGTACTGGGAACCAGTCAGGGCGCAACCCCGGGGCAAGACCAGCTCTCCCTCCCGCAGTGGTGGTTGCTCGTAGCTCTTCATCTAGAGGGAAGGCCCTGAGAGAGCTCCCCCATCACTTCAGGATGCCATATTGTTGGGATTTCAGGATAGGGGGCCTCCTGTGGTAGCTAGATCACACAGTCTCACAGCAGACTTCCTGGTCCTCTGTCTTGTAAAAGCTTTCACCCCCTTGGGGATGACGCCTGGGTCTTGGGTGCAGGAGTTGTGTAGGAGACGTCTCACTGGAGATGGGGCGTCCCATAGCAGTTGTCTTCTGCATTGTGACTACTGGCTTTCTGTACACAGCAGCTTCTTTGATGAGGGTTGAGGTGTACTGCACACTTAGCTAGGTCTGGGCCACATGTGTTGGCTACGGTTCCCAGAAGGAAAAAGGTCTAGGGTCGCAGTGAGACCCAAAGGAGAGGAGTGGGACAAGGAGAGGAGGCCTGACGCTGGCACAGGTCCAGACTGCAGCCCTGCTGTGTTCCTGTAATGAAAGGAAAGCTTCGCCCATAATCTCTCCTTTTGGAAATTCAAGTTTGGGTCGTCTTCTAGTGGGGAAAACTTGTGAGCAGGCACAAACCACCTAAAACATAATTGGTTCTCACTAAAGTAGAAATGCCTGGTGTCATTCATCTGCATCCGCACTTTGATGTGAATCACCCTGCTACTTGTTTTTAATCTGGAAATGTATTTTCATCCGCTCATTTGCATTCTGGGAGGAGCCGCAGTTCTTCTTAAACATCACTCGAGGGTTTTCCAATTTCAATGCAAATTTGAGAGAATGGTTTTATGTTAATTATGAGCAGCGTGTTTTTACTGCTAGATAAAACAAGGAATTTCAGAGATTCTGTTTAATGGTGGTCTATTTTTTTTCTTAAAGCATCAACATGCTCAAGTTACCTGAATACCCAAGTAAAGAGATCCTCAAGGACAGACTCCTCGTAGCTCTGCATTGTGGCAGCTACGGCTATACAATGGCTTAGCGGGGAAGCCAGGAAAACTGATGCTCAATCCAGAGTGACAGAAGTCACTAAGGCAGCCTCGCTGCCACCCATGGCGAGCTCCTGCTTAAAATTCATAAGGAATCAGGTTTTCTATTTTACGTTTCTTTTCCATGTTCTGTTTTTCTCTGTTTGTGATACAATTAGAAATATAAAATCATAGTAGACTTCATTTTTAAAAATGCTAATTGGAAGTAGACACTGTCTTTTTTTTAAAGTTTCTTTAATTTTATCTAAAACTGTGTTAAGGTAAAATCTTTTTCTACATTCCACCTCTGCTGTGAACCTGTCTAGTTTAAAGGGTATTTTCTGTAAATTATATAAGGACATCCAACTGGTATGTTCTATTGCATGTAAAGTACCATTTATATTTTAAAAAAATGTATAGAATGGATTAATTTAGATTGTGTAAAGCCATAAATATGTATTTTCCCACGTTATACCTGTATTGCAACGGGTTTTATTTTTTTGTTGTTTAGCTTTTT
Source organism: Rattus rattus (assembly GCF_011064425.1). Lineage (NCBI taxonomy): Eukaryota > Metazoa > Chordata > Mammalia > Rodentia > Muridae > Rattus > Rattus rattus. The sequence continues at coordinate 219,520,113 of NC_046156.1, forward strand.
AGTATTTTGATACATGGTATAAAGTTTAGACTGGTGTGATGAACAATGGATAAAGTGACATCTAATTTATATATTAAAGCTTATACTATATGAATTATTTGCATCTCCCTGTGCTCGGTTTCATGTGTGTATATATACTGTGTGGTCTCAGTTTTTCTTATGCCTTAATTTATACTGAAAATAAAATTAAAATCTATTTATCTTATATTTCATTATTTGAGCTAAGCTTGATGACACACTTGATCTGCAGATTAAAACTTAAATATGTAGCATTTTCTTAAAGTTTACTTACACGATTAGAATGCTACGTCTTCATGTGCCTGCCTGATAGAAGGTGTTGAGTGAGCATTTCGGAAAAGATGCTGGCCCAGGCCCAGCGTGAGTTAGAGCCTGGCTTTAACTGTGGTCTCCCAAGTTTGTAGGTTTCACAGACTAAGCATTGGGCATAAATCACTTAGCAGTTTTTAGAAGTCACCACACCCTGTTGTTGTTGTTGTTGTTGTTGTTGTTGTTGTTGTATGTCTGTTTTGTTTTAAACACTTTGGACCATATTACCCCTTCTGTGAGTCTGGAGTGAAGAGCTCTGTACAGTTGGACACTTCAGGGAGTCAGGAAGGATCAGGCAGTTGGTCTCACTCTCAGGGATGCCTGGATTTACATCTTAAATGTAAATCAGTTCAGGAGCGAGGGACTGTATTAACTCTTTGGTCATTTGACTTGGATTGGTTTTACAAAGTTCATTCAAATTGCTTATCTTTCTTTTCAGGATAGTATTTTTATTGACTCTTTGGGAATCTCTCATCATGTACCCCAATCACACTCATTTACCTGTTCTTCCAGGTCTGCCTCCCCGACTCTTGTGACTCCCTCACTCCCCACCCCCAAAACAATTAAAATTAAAAAAAAGAAAAAACCAAACAAGTCCAGTTAGATTTACCTGTGGAGCATGGTCACACTCTCAGTGGCTTGCCCCGTAAATAGATGTTAGTTGTTCCCCTCCGGCACCCCTGCTAGAAGCCAGCGATTGTGCAGAGCTAATGTCAGCGTCTTTATCTCACCTTCAAGGAGTTTTCTTCAGTGGTTTCCTGTTTAGCCTGCTACTTTTTCTTTGGGAGTGGATAGGGCTTGGGACAGGGGCAGGGGTTGTCACAGAAGCCCCCTGCGTCCCTCTTCCTCAGCTGTGCATCTGCAGTCATCGATGCCCTGCCCAGGTGGCTTCCTCGCCCTTTCCAGCCAGTGAGAGCCTGGATCATGGTCTTCCACATGGTTCCTGTTGACAACACAGACGAGGAACATGGCACCCAGCAGCAACTTAACCCACGGACATCAGCAGAGAGCCTGGCTGCTGTGGGACCCACGGTCTCAGGTGGCAGTGCAGAGAACTCAAATCAGCCTGGTCCTAGCTGCTGTCTCCTCCTTAGTTCCACCTCTTTCCACAGTGCCTGCACCGCTCCATCGTTTATATGGTTTCCATCTCTCTATTGAATACTTGTTCATCGTAAAGGTGCCTGCCGCCTGTGCCGCTTGGTGGAGAGGCCTGACTGCCTTCTGTCACCTACACCTCAAGGTGGGGGCGACCTTGCAAATTGTATATTTTTTTTTTGAGATTAAGTTAGTTCTTTGACATTTCTACCTGTATATTTTATATAATTATTATTTCGGACCAAAATGTATTCATAACAAAACATAGATTTAGAAAAATATATATTACTTTCAGTGCCTAATGGTTAATTCCCAAATATTAAATAGAATTTAATCCTTGCTAATCTTAACTTACAGTGAAAATTTAGGAAGTAATTTGGAAAAAAGTTATCCAATGTGTGAATGTTTTGCGTGCATGTGTGCCTGTGCACCACGTGTGCCTGCAGCAGCTAACAGACAGCATTGGCTCCCCTGGGACTGGAATTACAGATGATTGTGAGCTTTCACGCTGGCTTTGGTAATTGAACCCGCGTCATCTAGAATAATACTAGCAAATACTCTTAACCATTGAACTACATATCCGTCTCCTTTGACTTTTTAGCTATCTCTATGACACCTTAGCATTTTATGAACATGTGTCTGGTAATTTCTAGGAGAAAATAGGATAGGTATTTTTTCCCTAGTCTGTCCTAGGCTAATTCTATTCTATTAGTTGTTTGGTGGTGACGAGCATCAATCCTGTAGCCTCCTGTGGTATAAGCAAGTCTGAGCTACCATAGCCGTTTTCTTCCGTGTGCAGCAGGATGTATTTGTCAGTGGACCCAACTCTATTTTAGCCTTAAAATGTTTATTTTATGCATGTGAGTGTTTTACCTGTTTGCATTTCTATCCATGCACTGCATTCAGTGTCCTCACAGACCAGAAAAGGGCATCAGATTCCCGTGGGACCGGAGTTACAGATGCTTGTGAGACACCATGTGTGTGGGTGGAGAGAATTGAACCCAGGTCCTCCTCTGGAAGAGCAGCAAATGCTCTTAACCTCTGAGCCATCACTTTCCTTGTTTCAGATACCCTGTGGCTAACTCTCATCCAAAATTATTAAATGGAATTTGCTCCAGAAATAAATAATTCATAGGTTTTTAGCCGGCTGTCCACATTGCATGATACCGTCTCGTACCATTCTGCTCTGTGTCGTCTGGATGTGAGCCATTCCTTTATCCTGTGTTTCTGTGCCATCTGTGGGACCCACTCATCAGTCACTTAGTCGTTTCAGTTATCAAGTTGTTACTGAACTTGGGGGTTACCCCCAATAAGCCGATGTCAGCCACCTACTCTCAATTAAAAGAGCTAAATTTTAGAAAGAAGTTCATGGAAGAGATATAGTCACCCCCAACTTCATCTCCGGGGCCCTGCTATCAGGGCACGGTTTAAATAGAAAATTAATATAAATAAGCAGCCAAAATGTGGTCCCTGGCCCCCCATTGCCTTAGAAATGAGTCTCCTTCAAATCCATCTCGCTTACCAAGTCACCTAATAAATTGTAACTCTTTCTCTGGGAGACACATTCTTCTTCTCTGGCAGACAAATTACTTCACTAGGTGATTCCAAGGAAGATGATTATTTCTTAGAGTCCATTCTTTCAGTAAGCTAATAGCGCAGTATTTTCTTCAGAACACACTCACTCCTGCCAGATAGAATGTTACAAGGTCAGCTGATGTAGCTGGGCAGAAGGCCTAATTACTCTTCAGTGCTTTCATTCTTGAAGTGAAAACGAGAGAATAAATACAGGTGCAGTGTAAACTCTCAGCTAATTGTCTGTGTGCAGAGTTGAGCCTAGGACTGGACAGATTAAAATGTCTCAAACTGTCCAATGAAATGGAAGGAACGTTACCAAATCCATTCTACAAAGCAATATTATACTGATACATAAACCAGGTAAGGACACCATCATAACAACGGCAACCGTAGAAACAAAGAAAACCACAGACCGGTTTCCCTGATGGATACAGGCCCAATATTCTAAATAAAACACTTGCAAATTGAGTCTTAAAAATCATTCAAAAGATCACCAGACCAAAATGTTTTCATTGAGGGTACAAACTTATTTTAAAATAGGTCAATAAATAAATGTTAAGGTAACAAGTAGCAAAAATGGCCTTTGTTCAGTATCTATTCATGATAAAAGTCCTAAAGAAGTTAGGAATAGAAAAAAAATGTAACTTTAATTTTTTTCAAAGTCTACTTTTAATGATGGTTCTTAAACGATTTAACCTCCCTTCTAGCCCATCACCCACCAGGTGGTAGAAAAGAAAGGAAATGGGGGAAGTGGACCTGTTTAAAAATGGTTCTGTGGAGCAGCTCTCATCTGTGTTGTCTGGAAATCAGCAATTGAGTTCACAAGTTGGCTTGGTCCACTCACGAACACTTCACGGATACGCCAGCAGTCCAGTACACAAATCGGCAATGGTGGCACTACCTGGCAGAGACAGCCAGGCCGCAGCCCCAGCAGGAGTCAGCAGGAGGGACCGGGACCGACAGGAATGCCAAGGGAAGTTCTCAGCTGTGGCTCTCCCAGCAAAGTGAAGATACTGAAGACGAGAGACCAAAAAGCGTTGCAACAGCTAGCTCTATACGCAAACCCAGCTCTGCTTCTGTCACTGTTGCTTGAGTCCCTCCAGACATCATGTGTCCTCCACGGGTCTTGCCTCAGCACAAACCTTACCTCAGCCATGAATCTGTCTCAGCTGACATTACTCTGCCACTGATCCCGAGTCTGCTGAGGGGGCAAGAAGCCATGGCACACCGCCAATTTTTTGATATGTTTCTTTCTGTGGAGTTTTGACAAATGGAGCTCAACTATCCAATGTTAGGTGGACCAGTCCATGTATGTCGATAGCAAAGAATCCTTCATCACGTGTCCTTTCACATGCTTTAGCAGAACATCCTGTCTCCTGTGTCTGCTTCAGCCAAACATTCCTTCAGGAGTCTGCCTTAGCTTTTCACCTGCGTTCACGTCAGGAAAACACCCCTTCACGCGTTTGCCCCAGCAAAACACCATGCAACACAACTAACTTTCCAGAGAACCCTTAAGTTTCCACTTCAAAGAACATATCTCAGTAAGATACAACCTACATGTGGCAGTCCTTCAGCCAATATCATATACTAAATGGAGAAAAGTAAAAACATTTCCTCTCATACCAAGAATGAGAGAAAGGTGTATACTCTCAGTGCACCTTACAGTATTCAAAGTCTTAGCTAGAGTGGTAGGAAAGAGAAATAAGAGTTAGTTTAAGAAGGGAGAAAGTCAAGTATCTGGTGATTTGAATGAGGATGGCCCCCATAGGCTCATATATTTGACTCCTTGGTCCCCAGTTGGTGGAATTGTTTGGGAAGGATTAGGAGGTGTGATCTGTTGGAGGAGGTATGTCACTGAGGACAGATTTTGAGGTTTCGAAAGACTTCTGCCATTCCCAGTCTTGCTCTGACTTGAAGTTGAAAGTCAAGATGTGACTTCTCAGCTGTTCTGTTATCCATGGATTCTAATGATAACCTAGAAACTATAACCCAAATTAAATGCCGTCTTTTATAGGTTGACTCAGTCATGGTGTTTTATCACACCAGTCCCTATTTGCAGGTGATAGAATCCTAAAAGGGTCCTAACAATTCCAACAGAAAAGTCTTGAATCAGATACTTTCAGGGAAATATCAGGATACAAAATAAAATGTCAATAGCCTGTCTTTATAGCAACAATGGACTTGGCAGAGAGAAGTCAGAAAAAAAAACAAAAAACACCCTCTATTCACAATAACTTCAAATAAGCAAACAACCTCAGGATAAACTTAACCAGATAAGTGGAAGACCTCTACAACGAAAAAATGTAAACCTCTAAGAAAGAAATGGGAGGAAATGCTGGAAGATGGGAAGAGCTTTCATGCTCCTGGGTTGGCAGAATTAATCCTATAAAACTCGGTTGTTACTCCAGGTAATCTACAGAGACAATGCAATTGCCATAAAAATCCAACGACGATTTTCACAAAACTGTAAATAATTCTAAAATTCATATGGAAGCACAGGAGACTCTAAATACTTCAAGCAGTCCGTATGCAGAAAGGACAATGCTGGAGGTATTACAGTGCCTGATCTCAAGAGCCTCTTCAGTCATTGGCCTCAGGAAAACAGGATATACAGAAGTAGATGAGTGAAATTAAATCCACATCTCTCAACCAAAAAACAATTCAAAATAGAGAAAAGACCTTTTGTAAAGTCTGGTTTACAGTCAGAGGAGAATATAGACATTTCATGATAGAAGTATAAACTTCAAAGCCCATCCCCAGTGGCACACCTCAAACAAGGCCACACCCACTCCAGTAATGCCACAAAGCCACACATTATAATCATAAATAGTTTATTAACTGGGAGTCAAACACTCAAATATATCAGCCAATAGGGATATTTTTTATTGGATAGTTTATGTATTTACATTTCAAATATCCCCTTTCTCCCCTCTCCCATACCCACCTCTCTCTCCCCCTGCTTCTGTGAGGATGTTCCCATTCCCACCCACCCACTCCAACATCAACTCCCTGGCATTCCCCTACACTGGGGAAAAGAGCCTTCACAGGACCTAGGGGTTCTCCTATTGATGCCAGATCATGCCATCCTCTCCTACATATGCAGCAGGAGCCATGGATCCCTCCATGTAGACTCTTTGCTTGGTGGTTTAGTCCCTGGAAGCTCTGGGTAGGCCTGGTTGGTTGATATTGTTGTTCTTCCTATGGGATTGCAAAACCCTTCAGTCCTTTCTCTAACTCCTCCATTGTGGTCCCCATGCTCAGTCCGATGGTTAGTTGCAAGCATCTTAATTTGTATCAGTAGGACTCCGGCAGAGCCTCTCAGGAGACATCCATATCAGGCTTCTGTCAGCAAGTACTTCTTGGCATGAGCAGTAGTGACTGGGTTTGGTGACTGCATATGGGATGGATCCCCAGGCGGGGTGGTCTCTGGATGATCTTTCCTTCGGTCTCTGCTCCACTCATTGTCTCTCTATTTCCTCCTGTGATTATTTTGTTCCCAATGGAGATATTTCTATTCAAACAGTGTTCATCCGAAATAAAAAAAAAATCATAAGAAAGTAGATATCAAGAAAACAACCCAATTAAGCAATTGGGTACATTTCTAAAGAAAGAATTCTCAACAGAGAAAATGCAAATGGATGAGAAACACTTAAATGTCCAATATGCTTAGCCATCAGGGAAATGCACTTTGAGATTTCATTTTGTACCTGCCAATATCTAAGATCAACAAAACAAGTAACAGTTCATGCTGGTGTGGATGTGAGGTAAAAGAAGCATTCACATATTGCTGGTGGGAGTGTAAACTTGTACAGCCACGATGGAAATCAGTACCGTGGTTCCTCATGATGGAAATCAATCTACCTCAAGATCCAGCAATACCACTCTTGGGCATATCCTCAAAGGATGCTTCACCTTACCACAGGGTCACCAATTATGCTCACTGTTGCTATATTCATAATAGCCAGAAATTGGAAATAACCTAGACGTTCTTCAACAGAAGAGTGGATAAAGAAAATGGGGTACATTTACAAAATGGAGTGTTGTGGGTCAATGTTTTGCCTCACCAATGGTGGGTATGAATGCCCCTGGACAGTTGAAACGCAGAGGTGCTTTGCTACATTCTAGCCTCCCTGCAATAGGTGTGCTGGGCTCTTGGAATGCTGACACTCATTCAGGGGTGTTGGAACATACCCTAAGATGAGGGTCCCATCCTAGGTAAGAAATGGTGTAGGCTGTTGCCAAGGCTGTGGTTCCTGAACTCCCAGACACCAATGGGAACCACCATGGGAATGAGCCGTGGACCTGAGATGAGGAGGGGAGAGGGTGGACCATGGGGAGGGGGTTGGGGATGGGGGAAGGAATCCAGCTTAGTTCAGGGTGAGTGTCAGGTGGAGAGGCCTTCTGCAAGAGACTTAAGTGGCAGGGCTTAGTAATGAAGGCGAAATCCTTGCTCTTCCAAACTGTTTACTCATGATGGGAACATGAGTGCATACAAGTTACTCAGGGTGGGCCAGAGATTAATTACCTTTTGCAGGAAAGAATATCCAGGAAGGGAAGCTTATTGGCCCAACCCTCAGGGTCCATCTAGGTACCTCATTAGCATGGAGAACTCTGGGCTCTATGCTACTTGACCAGTTGTCATGGTCTTAGTGGAATGTTGTGGTCACATGGTCCAGGACAGGACCTGGATTGGGAACAGATTCATACACTTACTGTTCTCAATTATGAGAATTGTTGGGGGTTCTTAATCTGCTCAATTTTTCCGGTTTTTCTGTCTGGTGACTGGGTCCCACTTGCCCCACAGAGTGTTACTCAAACTTTTTTAAAAAATGACATTATGAAATTTTCAGGCAACCGGATGTAAATAGAAAAACATCCTTAGCACACTGTCCTGGATGTAAATAAAAATAACCAAATAGAATCCCAGCTTGTCTCTCTCATCACCAAATGAAGCCTCCAGTACCGGGATTGGGTTACAACTAATTGAGTTGTTGGCCAAAGGGTCCCCATGGGAATCCCCCAAAGAACCCACACTGTTGCCAAGACAAGCTGCTCTGTGAAAACTGACAGCAAGGTGCCAATGCTTCAGACAACTCCTACACACCGAGTTGAAGAAGGACAAGTTGAGCTTGTACCTACATAAAGCCTTCATCCCATGATCCAGCTTCTCTGGTATAGGAAGGTACTCTCCATGCTGTAAAAACCAAACATAAACACCAAGCCTGCCTCAAACCCTTTTTCTACAGTAGTGTCTTTCCTGCACGATAAATACGGCAACAGTGGTACAAAGTGTGTGGGAGCAACCAACCAATAACTGATCTGACTTAGGACCACTCCACAGGATGGAACCTTAATTGATACTGCTTGGGAGTCCAAGAACCTGAGACTAGATACTGGGGTTGCCTAGAGTAAAAGCAAAGAATACCAACGTAAAACTGAAGAGAGAGAGGAAGGTGGGGGGAGGGGGGAGAAGAGAAGAGAGGGAGGGAGAGAGAGAGAAGGAGGAGGAGGTAGAGACGGAGGGAGAAAGGAGGGAGAGAGGGGGGAGGGAGAGGGAGAGAGAGAGAGAGAGAGAGAGAGAGAGAGAGAGAGAGAGAGAGAGAGAGATTGATTGATTGATTCTGCTGTACTCATAGGTCAGTGCTTTGTTCAGCCATCAGAGAAGCTTCCTCCTGCAGCAGATGGGGCTGAAACACAGCAATCCTCGGCCAGAAGTTATGCAGGGTTAGACTTTAGAATGCTCAGCTCTGAATGGGTTGTCTCCATCAAATCTCTTCCCTTAGAGCTCAGGTAATCTTAAGGAAGAGGAGTGTCTTAGGGTCTTACTGCTGTGAACAGACACCATGACCAATGTAAGTTTTATAAAGGACGACATTTAACTGGGGCTGGCTTACAGGTTCAGAGGTTCAGTCCGTTATCATCAAGGCGGGAGCGTGGCAGCATCCAGGCAGGCATGGTGCAGGAGGAGCTGAGTTCTACATCTTCACCCGAAGGAAGCCAGGAGCAGACTGAGCATCCCCAGGCAGCTAGGAGGAGGGTCTCCAAGCCCACCCCACAGTGACACACTTCCTCCAACAAGGCCACGCCTTCTAATAGTGCCACTCCCTGGGCCGAGCATATGCAAACCATCACAAGGAGGTAGAAAGAGTGCAACATCCAGAGGAGATGGAGGACCCCAAGAAAACAAGACCTTCTAAATCAACACGAACAAAGTTCATATGAACTCTAAGTTAGGGTTTTACTGCTCCAAGGCCGCACCTCCAAATGGTGCCCCTCCCTGGGCCAAACATATTCAAATGGCTTCATTCCACTCCCTGACCATTGTGGGCTTGTACAAACACATGAATCTATGGGGGCCATACTTAGCCATAGCATATTTAAAAAGTACAATTATAGATTGCTGTCTGTAAGCAGGTGAGGGCAGGTGAAAGGTAAGGCAGGGACAGTAGAAAAGGAGGGTGGGCTGATAGTTGTTGAGAGGCAGGAGAAAGAGAAGGGAGAAGGAAGGAAGATGGAGGAGAAAATTAAAAGCAGCATTAGTTTCTCAGATAGGAAATACCCCACCAGTTTTATCTTCTTTTCTTGAAAAAGTATTTTTATTAATTGGTTGAGAATTTCATACAATATATTTTGATTATATCCACCCTTAACCCTCCTTCCTCTAACTTCTCCCAACCCCCCCTTTGCCTAACTTCTTATCTTTATTTATTGTAATGATATACATTTGTGCTACCCATCCACTCCTGGGTGTGGGACTATTCACCAGAGCATGACCTATCTACCAAGGTTCATACACTTGAAGAAAATTGACTCTTCCTCCCAGAACTACCAGCTGTTAAAAGCCAGGGGTCAAAAACCGCTCTCCCATCCATGTTAGGATGCTACCACTTGCTCTTGTGCAGGCAGCCACACAGCTGTGAGATCATGAATGCAATGGTCGTTCCAGGTCCAGAGGACAGAGCTTTGCTGAAGTCCTCTGTAGCAGTGAGTTCCCGGTGGATTGCACGCTCACGGACCCACCCAGTAGCTATCTATGGATCCTCAAATAAAAGACACATACACATTAATTAGCTTATTTTTAACCTCAAAGACTGAGTACTCCTAAACCTTCCCCTGCTACCCCAGGCCTAATTGGGGAAGCAGCCAGTGGCCACTTACCTGAAATCTCACGTGGCTGGTTGGCTTTATCTCCTGCTGCAATTACATCCTATCCTTCCCAAGTCACGGCCAATCTGCCCTGTTCCTTTCTGCATCCTTGCCTGAGAAACTCTAAGGGTCCCACCCTGTGCTCAGCTATTGGCCGTTGGCATCTTTATTGATCAATCAAAAGCCAATTGGGGACAAGACCTTTAGCTTTTGAACACACAGATTCCCAACTGAATCAAAGCATTAGAACCAATCTCCAACAGCCCTCCTGACCTCTGGCTCTTATAGTCTTTTTGCACCCCTTTTCCTTGATGGTTCCTGAAATGTTCAGTGAAGGGGTGTGATGTAGGTGTTCTGCTCTGTACTTTGGCCAGTTGTGAGTTATTGTGTTAACCCCCAGCCTCTGCACAAGGGGTTTTTCTGGTGAGGTGTGAAAGCCTCACTAACCTGTCGGTAGGGAGTGGTATGACGTTAGAGGGCAATTTGATACATGTCCATTTAGTAAAACAATAGTAGTAGGTTCATTCTTGGGGCCTATGAGTTCCCCAACTATGGGTTCTTGGACAGATTTGCAATACTAGGTGTGTGTTTCCTCCTTTGGAGTCGGCATTAAATCCAATCAGAAAATGGTCGGTTAACCCCAATATATGTGCTACTGTTGTATCCAGGGCAACATCCAATGCGATTCTGCCACATTGCTCATTATTGTAGAGAAAACCCTTAGATGCAGCACCTGACTAAAGCTGATTGGCTTGTAGAGGAGGCAGGAAATAGAAGGTGGGGCATCTGATAGGAGTAAGGGTTCCAGGAAAGAGACAGGGAAGGGAGGAGTCACAGAGAGGAGGATGATCTCATGCAGCTGAGGACCTAGCCTCATGGAGGAACTATCATCAGAATAAATGGGACAGTAATTGATGAGATTGTTGGAGAACAGCTGAAGCGTATGACCAAGATGCTTGTATATAGATTTTGAACCACGGAGTTCCTATTTCAGAAGCTTGGTTGTGGGAGGAAACCACATTTTTTACATGATTGTAGCTCACAAGCTGGTGATGACTGCAGATGAATTCTCCTCACCCCCTAGCAGCCTACTTAGCACCTCCAGTACCGTAAAAGCTTCTCACTAGGGAAGAAGCGTCCTGGTCAGTACCAACTTGATTTCTCCAGAGCCTGTAACCCTATTTTCTTTTATAATAACATTGTATATAATAAAATAACCCAATTTTATTTTATAATAATTACAATATTACTATAAATAATTTTCTTTAATAATAGCAATTCAAAATAATCAGCAAAGCTTCTGTTCCTTAGATTTGTTCATTTTCTTTATTTTTGATTAGTGATTCCAAACATGGGATCTGATTCACAATTTTAAAAGACTCTCCAAACAGGGCACTGCATAACTAGAATTATTCAAAGATTTTTGTTTTCTTATCAGTGGTGACAAATTATACACAGACTTTCATTTACTTGTTTGTTTTTACCCATCAACTTTTGTTAGTGTTTGTATATTTAACATGTGGCTCAAGAAAATTCTTATTTATTGATTTATTTTATGTGTACATTTATTTTATGTGTACAAGCACTTATATGTGTAAGTATTTATGTGTATATGTCTATGCACTACATACATGCAGTGTCCATGGAGGCCAGAAGAGAGGGTCAGATCCCCTTGATACTGGAATTACAGTTATGGGCTACCATATTGGGGCTAGGACTCAAACCCCGACCTCTGGAAGAGCAGTAAGTGCTCTTAACCACTGAGCCATCTCTCCAGCCGTAAGCCAATTCTTTACCCAGAGAAGCCAGTAGATCCCCTTGTCTAACTTTTCACCAACTGTTGTTGAATTACCCTGTCCAGTATATAGTCAGTTAATCAGCTAATGAACCATCAATTGAACTACAATTGTACAATTGAACACACACATACCACACACACACACACACACACACACACACACATACACACACACACCACACACACACACACACACACACACAATATTATCATGCTAATAGTACAGATCTGTAGGAGCTAGCCAGCCTCAACTTTAGTTCCTGCTTTTATGGTTAGCTGTTGCCAGGATCACAGCAGAATCGAGGAAAAAAAGCTAAGCTATCAGGAGTTATAAAGTACAATGACAGAAAAAAAAAAACGCAATAAAAGTATTCAGCATTTAATCACGCACCGTGGTGGTATGAGTAAAAGACTAAGAGCTGAGAAGGCGCTGTGACTTCCGGTTTCATTTCCCCAGAGCAACTGCGCAGGCGAGGGGAGGGAGATGACTTGGGCCCTAGGAAGGACTCACTGTTTGGAGAGCTTGAACACTTGCTGACGTGCTGTTCAGCGCAGCTCTGTCTGCAGCCATTTGTGTTCTTGTGAGCCCAGCCTCTGTCCATAGCCTTCCCAAAAATGGACTTATCAGGGTCTAAGACCAAGTAGAAAGAAAGTGTTTTCGAAATGTTTCCTTTAACTCCTTCCTGAGGACGCATCGGCAGAGGCACCTAAGGCACTCTGCCCATGGCCTTAGGTTACTAGAGTAGGCTTGGAACAGAAAAGAGTCAGACTTCTGGTTTGTGACTGCAGCTCCTTTCAAACGGTTTTCCCAAGCAAGGCCTTCGCAGTGGTCCGACGGCAGGTTCCTTAGCGGTGTGAGCTTCAGAAACTTCCTAACTAAAGTAAGGTTACACCCAATAAGAAGGAATTTTGGAGCAGAAGAAGTATCTAGGCTTATGGTTTGAGAGAGCACTGTCAATCATGGCTGAGGGAGAGGCTCAAGACCGGGCTGACATGAGCATGAGGCTGCTTGCTTACATCTGGGCACATGAGGAGGTAGAGACAGGACAGGAAGCAGGCAGGGCATTCAGGCCCTGAATTCCAGCTCTCTGCTTCCTCTAGCTAGGCACCGCCCAGACCTACAAACCGTATCGGTATCTCTGCCTAGGAAACAAGTGCCGAAGCAACCCGCAAGGGGGCGGAGCATTTTACATCCAAACCGGAACGCTAACTTCTCTGTGGCAGTTTGTAATGGGGATGCAGGATGAGGATTACATGTCGTATTAATTTCTTACTGCCGCGGTAACAAATCACCATGAATTTAGTAGCTGACACAACACCCATTCGTAATGTCATGAGCAATGGAGTTCAGATACGAGATGATGGATATGAATTGACTAAAATCAAGGAGTCAACAGGGCTATGATCCTTTCTGGGGTAGAATCTTTTCCATATTTCTAGCTTTTGTAGGCTACTTGTATTCTCTGGATCATGGTCCCTAAGATTCTGAAAGCCGACAATAATGCCAGTTGGTTCTCACATCCGTTACTTCTGTCTCTCTCTTGCACATTGAAGGACTCTATGATTATATCCGGTCTACCCAGATTACTACACTGTCATCCCTTTGCCAAGGTCAGCATAGTAACCACTTTAATGCTGTCTCTTTAGTTCCACTTGACCGTGTAATGTAACCTATCTGAAGGTTCTTGGGTTGTTTTGGGGTTTGGGGATGTGCTTCAACAATCTATAGTGTTGAAATATATTTACGACGGAGGCATTTTTTTTTTCCTTTTTTCGGAGCTGGGGACCGAACCCAGGGCCTTGCACTACCACTGAGCTAAATCCCCAACCCCGATGGAGGCATTTTTTAATGTGTGCTTCTCCTTTTCCATTCATATTTATATATATCCTGTGTGTGTGTAAGAGACAGAGAGAGAGAGAGAGAGGTAGGACCATGTTATCATGGCATGTGAGGTTACAGAACAACTTGGAGGAATCAGTTTTCTCTTTCCCACTGTTAGTCCCTGAGATGGACCTCAAGTCTCCAGACTTGGCTGGAAACAACTTTTCCTGCTGAGCCATCTCACCCACTGTAGTGACTGAAGACTTTTATTGAACATATTTTCTCATCCAATAATATTTGAATACAGCTTCTCCTCCCTCTACTCCTCCCAGTTCCTCCCCACCTCCTTTCCCATCTGGGTCTACTCCTTTTATGCCTTAGAACCGGCTTCTAGGAGATAACAACCAAACAGAACTAAACAAAATACAATAAGATAAAATGAATCCACCATTTGAAGTTGGACAAGGCAAACTGACAGAAAGAAGAGAGTCCTGAGAAAAGGCACCGGATTCAGAGACTCAGGAGTCCCATAAATAACTGAAAGCTATCGTTGCTAAGCTGAGGACCTGGTGCGGACTGGTGTAGGCCTTGTGCGTGCTGCTTCAGTCTCTGTGAACTCATGAGTTTGCTCGGTTGTTTTAAAGGGCTTTGTTCTCCTGGTGTCCTCTCTCCCCACTCCCTCTGTCTCCTCTCTCACAGCATTTCCTGAGCTGTGAGGGGAAGGATTTGACGCAGACATTTCCTTTATAGCCGTGTGTTCCCAAGTCTCTGCATAATGTCTGGCTGAGGGTCTCTGTTTGTCCCCATCTGCTGTAGGAGGAAGCCTCTCTGATGCTGACTGAGCGAGGCACTGATCTATGAGTATAAGAGAGCATCATTAGGTATCATAACTTTTTTAATTTTTATTTTTTAGAGCAGCAGTATTTGGTTTTGCCCTAGGTCTTCTTAGCTATCTAAACTCTGGTTCTTGGTCACTGAAGCAGTGTCAGATATGGGTTTCATCTAATGAAGTGGGCCTTGAGTCACATCGAACATTGGTCGGTTACCCCCACAAGGTCTGTGCCACCATTTCCTTAGCATATTTTGCAGGCAGGACAGACTGTAGATCGGAGGTTTTGTGGTTGGGCTGGAGTTTCGTTTTCTCTTTTATTAACCTGCAGAGAACTTTCACATGGGGTGAAGGTTCTGGCTTGACCTCTTCATGTTCAATGAGTTGTGTGGTCATTGTCCTCAGCAACGGGACCTTGCTGTCAGCTTGTAGAGAGCAGCCTGTTGTCTCAGCAACAGCCCGGGTGTTTTTTGGGAATTTCTGCAGGACCCTTGTGTCCAACAACTCAAGTATTCTGTTTCCCTCATTATTGGGAGACTTCATTAGGATGGCCTTCGTATATCATAAGTTTCACTGCACTAGGTTTCCTACCTTTCCTTCAAATGCTCTTCAGTTCTATCCTTCCCTCCCTCTATCCTTTCTCCCCTCTCCCCTCCCACCTGTTCATCTCAGTCCCATCACCTCTCCCCCCCACTCCACCCACAATGCTTATTCTATTCCTCCCTCCCAGGGAGCTCCATGTGTCTCCCCCTAGTTTCTTCCTCTATGCCTAACCTCTCTGGGTTTACGGTTACCATGTATTAAATGGATAATCTCCAGAGATAAGTAAATGCACATCATATTTATCTTTCTGGGTCTGGGTTACCTCAGTCAGGATAATTTTTTTTTCTAGCTCCATCCACTTGCCTGAAAATTTAATGATGTCATTAAAAAAATAAAAGACCTTAGTCATACGCCACTGTGTAAACGCGCCACATTTTCTTCATCCGTTCTTCTGTTGAGGGACATCTAGGTCGTTTCCGATTTCTAACTATTAAGAATAGAGCAGCCATGAGCATGGTTGAACAAGTGTTCCTGTGGTGTGAACTGTTACTGGTATTATTGATCTTCTTATATCGAGTTCTTTATATATTTTGGACATTAGCCCTTTGTCAGATGTGGAGTTGGTAAAGTCTTTTCCCATGCTGTAGGCTGCTGCTTTGTTTAAATGGCAGTGTCCTTGTCTTACAGAAGCGTTTTGGCTTCATGAGGTCCCATTCATTCTTGTTGATCTTAGTGCCTTGGGTTAATGGTGTTCTGTTCAGACCGGCGACTCCCGTGCCAATCTGTTCAAGGCTACTTCCCACTTTCTCTTCCATCTTGCTCAGTGTATCTGGCTTTTTCTTAAGGTTTTGATCCATTTAGACCTGGGTTTCGTGCAGGGTGATAAGCATGGATTTGTTTGCTTTCCCCTACTTGCAAATATCGGGACTGACCCGCGCCATCTGTTGAAGATGCTGTCTTTTTTTCCCCAGTGTGTATTTATGGCTTCTTTATAAAAATCAGGTGTCCATGGATGTGTGGGTTTACACGACTGAAGTCTTTTAAATACACCAGTATTTTAGATGTGAAACGGAGACACATTGATCGGGTTTATTAGCGTCACACATGGGGGCAGAGCTATAGTATAAATCCAAGAAGTCTGGCTGAGGAATCCTCTCACTGCACTCGCACACTAGGCTGCTTTCCAAATGCTGGACAAGCAGATGACACTGTATGTCAAGAAACAAGTGCTAATAAAGGAGGCAGTTACTCCGTAGGATAATGACACTTCGAGAACGGCCACTTTGACTAACCCTTAATGAAACGTCAAACGTTGCTGAATAAAATTGGAGAGGATTCATCTCAAAGAAAAACACATTTTAGAATTAAAAAGAAAACACATAAAAATAAAGGAGCAACGTGGACCTTGGACAGAACAAGATGGCCGTGCTCCATTCCTCAAAATAGAGGCCCCCAGTAATTGGGTCTGTTCACGTCCAGACTTTGTTGATTTTTTTTTTCCCTCCCGTGAACTGAGCTGAGAAGGTTTTATGGTTTTGTTCCTGGGTTGTAATTTATCCAGGTAGAATTTACCTTTTAAAGGTATAATTTGCTCTTCCTAGTCCGGCAAGAGGGTGCTCTGTGGGTCAGGGTTTTATTCAGCTCCAGCAAGGGCTTGAAATCTGACAGAGTTGGAAAATGAAGCTGGTGGTGGTCGGAAACCTATCAGAATTCTTGTTTCTGCTCTTTAACCGAAATTGCTCCAGAAAATCAAAGTCCGGCTAGTGTGAGATTTGGAGAAAAAGTTCAGCGGGAAAGATATGGCTTTTACGGCCTGGAGAAATCAGTCTTAGACAGCTCAAAGAGCGAAAGCTCCCAAGAGGCCTGATTGTTTGCACAATGTTGTCTCTGAGGACGTGATCATCCCAAGTGAAACAGTGCCTAAGAGGGCCTCGGTCCTGTGACATCCCAGGGCTCTAAAAGCTTCATTTAGACTGAGCACAGCAGAGTTCACTGTGTTTCTCTGAGTGTCAGTGTCCTCATGCCTTAGACTCCAGAGCGCTGGGATTACTGGCCTGCTCTCTCAATCAACACCCTCAGGTGTCTTCTCATAGCGACTGAACACTGACTAATGAGTTCTAGTTGCTCCCCACTTTCGATATTATATATATAAATATATATATATAAAATATATATATATAAAATATATATATATAATTGAAAATATATACTGTATATTAACAAGAAAAAACCTGCAAACCCAATAGCCAATGGATACAGGGTACAGTTAGGAACTCTGGCAGAAGGAGATTATAACTAGCTAGAGGAACATATAAAATGTATATTAACAAGGGCACGTTTAAAATGAAGACTAGATTCTACATCAGAATAACAAATATTAGGAAACAGAAGATATCAATGTGTAATGAGAATGCTTGACAACTGCTTTCCTTTGAGCATTTATGCTAAGGCTGTTCTAGAAAGGATTCTAGGAAAAAAAGAAATTTTATATGTCCTATGACATATACAGTATGGCCATACATTCACCTACATTGCATTTTCCAGGGCAATTACACACATGAACAGAAAGGTCTATTACATCTTATTTAGACCACTTCTGCCTCTGTTATTACAACAACATTGCCGTGGAGATCGCATATGAGCTAGACCTTATGAAGTGACATTGCTGGGTTATAGGGAAAGTGTTTAGGTTCAACTTTAAATATCCTGATTGTTTTTCAGAGTGGTGATATTAATCTGTATTCTTTCTAGCAGTATGCAAAGAAATACAGTATTACAGATTTTTAACTAACATTCAAGATCGCTGGATTTAAAAGAAGAGTCTTTTACTATGAATTATACGAAAAGGTATGTGGTGGTTTAAATAGGTATAGCCCCCGTAGACTCATGTGTTTGAGGGCTTGGCCCATACGGAGTGGCACTATTAGGAGGTGTGGCCTTGTTGGAGTGGGTGTGGCCTTGTCGAAGGAAGTGCGTCACTGTGGGGGCGGGCTTTGAGGTCTCCTGTAGCTCAAGCTATGACCAGTGTGACGCACAATCTCTTCTTGCTGTCTTTGGATCAAGATGTAGAATTCTCAGCTCCTTCTCCAGCACAATGTCTTCCTGGACAGTGCCTGCTCCCCACCATGATGGTAATGGACTAAACCTCTAAAACCATAAGCCAGCCCCAACTAAATGCTTTCTTTATAAGAGTTGCCTTGGTCATGGTGTCTCTGCACAGTAATGACACCCTACCTAAGAAATGTTATCTCTGTCGTTTTAATTTCTATTTCTTTCTAATACTAAAACATCAAGTGACATTTTTATAATTTGCTGACCATGTTCTATAAATTCTACAAATGCCCATACTTTTCATTCTATAAATTGCACTACTTACCTATAAAGGATAAAAAGAACCAATAAGGAAGTAATCGTTTAAACATAGCTTAATCTTGCTGTATAGGCCCAAATGTTTAATTCTAGTAAATTACGATCTCACATTCAAATGCCTCTTTGTTCTTTGAGCAAAATGTTCCCTATGTGTTTATCTTCGCCTGTTTTCTCCTGCTACCTAGGAGATCCGAGGCTGCGTAAAGGAATAGAAGTTTATATGTGCCACAGCTCAGAGTCGGAAGGTGTTCTTGGCAGTGCCCCAGCCTCTGAAACACGGCAGTCATTGTGGGCTACGGTGGAGCAAGTGTGTTAGGATGGAGGCCTCCACCTTTCTCGGTGATACTGTCTACTGTCTCTGCCATCATCGTCTGACTCTAATAACCCAAGGCTCTACCTCCAGATATTGCTGGCATCAGTGAATTTTGGAATTGTTTGCAATACAAGGAACGGAGTCAACACTTTCAAACCATGGTCATATCCATCAGGGCAAACTTCCTGAAATCTACATCCTCACTGTTGTTTCTTTCCATTTGATGGAGGGAGCTATCCTGACACCCTCAGCAATTCTCTTGTCTTAAGACATTTTGCCTTGTATGTTATATATGGAAATCTACCTTTTTTTCCTGGTATTATTATATAACTCCATCTTTACTTGGGTTATTACTAATCTGTGAATTTTTAAGTACTTAACTATCTGTGATTTTGGGTCCCTCAAAGCTGGAGATGCGAGCAGTATCTTTAAGGTGTGTCCGCTGGTTGTAGGGAGGCTGAGATTAGAACTCTGGTCCTCATGTGAGCAGCGGGTGCAGTGGTAACACTGTGTCATCTCTCTAGCCTGTGTGTTTTCATTCTTCGGAACTTAACAATTTGTTTTTCTTTGTTACAGCCTGCTCTGTAAAATGCCTTACAGATAAATTTTAATTTTTAAATTCAACTTGATACCCTTGACCTTGGAATAGATTTATTTTCCCATTTGCACTAATGTACTTTTCCATATATTATCATCCCACTTACATTCTTATTTTTCAAGCTTTTCTATCTGTTTCTCTTTCCCCGTAGGACTCTGAAGACTTAAGTTGTTAAATTTTGAAAATCCTACAGCTATTTCCCTGACTATTATCTTGTCAAATGTCCCTTTTAGGGTTTTCACTTTGGCTTTTGTAGACACTTTCTCATTGCTCATCTATATTTTTTCCACATTTGCGTTTCAGTTTTGCATTGTATAAAAAATAGGTTTATCTTCCAGTTGCTTAATATTTTCCTACATTTAACCACTCTCTTAAAATTAATTTTTTTATTTCTAAAAGTTCTGTTTTGCCTGCCAAAGTCATCTTGTTTTTGCTTAACAGTCTTTTTTTTTTTCAAGAATGCACAGACCCACAGAACACACACACAAACGGACACACACACACATATATGTAAATATATACATGTGTATGTATATTCGAGACAGAGTCTCTCTATGTAATCCTGGCTGGCTGGGAACTCACCGTGTAGACTAGGCTAGTCCCCAACTCACAGATGTCTGCTTGCTTCTGTCTCCTGAGTGCCGGGGTGTGTGTGCCGTCACGACCAGCCTTCGCCTGTATTTTAAATCCTCAGGCAAATGGTTTGCTGTCTGGTGCGATCCAAGCAAACAAGCAGGGACGGAGTGCTGGGTGTTTGTCAAGGTTGTCCTTGGGTCGTTGCCTTCTGGATAATGTTTGAAGAGCACTGAACTTGGTTTCTGAGAAATCTTCCGACTGATGCCAGGGAACTAGAGAGACAGAAACAAGTGCCCGGCACTGCCAGACTGGGTGTATCACTCTCCAATGTTGTGTTGTGTGGTTGAATCTCAGTCTGGGAACTGATTCCTCGGGCTCTGCACTTGAGGCGCTCTGTGCCGTTATACTCAAAACTGCGTTCTGAGGCATTTTACAGTGGGGATTATCTGGCAGTTGATTTAGAGGCCAAGTTTTTAACAATCTATTTGCTTTTGAATCTTCTTGGCATCTGCATATACTACCAACCCAGGACCGTCTTTAAAAGACCATCTTTTTTTTTTTTTTTTTTACATGATTGTTACTATCCAGAATATATAAAGAACTAAAACAAAAACAAACATAAAAAGTTATTATTTTCAAATTCTTCAGTTACTTTTAATAAATAGCTTTAATTTTTCTTTGAAAATCGCATTTCCTTGAAAATTGGGAGGGGAAGTCCTGTCCGCTGAAGGCTCAGTGCCCTAGCGTAGGCGAAAACTAGGGCAGCGGGGCGGAAGTGGGCGGGTACCTGGGGAAGCACCTTCATGGAGGCAGGGGGACCAGAGTGGAACGGGAGGTTTTCGGACCGGAAACCGGGAAAGGGGATAACATTTGAAATGTAAATAAACAAAATAACTAATAAAAAAGAAAATTGCATATATTTATGCAATTATATTATCATATTATGCAATTAAATACACATCCGCCATTAATTCCTCCCGCTGCTCCAAATGCCCCTCTACTCTGTCTTCTTCCCAACTTCCCGTCCTCATATTTTGATCATTAATAACCCCCTGGGTACAATTAGTACCTCCCATATGCACATGGACATGAGACCATCACTGCGGCATGAGAAACGTTCCTTCTCTTGGCAGCCATCGAGTGGCAACAGCTCCTTCGCCAAGGATGGGGTCTTGAGGGCCCTTGTCCCATGAAGACTGCCGACTGGTTTGGTCTTGTGGGAGGGTTGCCATAGGTTCTGTGAGTCGATCTGTGTAACAGCTACCTGATGTCCAGAAGCCAACATTTCATAGCACCCTTTCTAATGTTCTCCAAGCCTTGGCTGGGGAAGGTTAAATAGATGGTTTATCCACAGCTGAGCACCCAGCGGTTACTTCTAATCGGCCCTTTGAGTAGACATGGGTTTCCGTATTAACGGACTCCCGCTGTAAAAGGAAGCTCGCGAACAAAGTCTCGAGCAGCACAAATCAATGAGCATAAACACGAATATACAGAAGGCAGTTTGGCAGCACGGCCATTTAATGTAACAACAGTAGGTTTCTACTACGGCCTATAATCGCCCCAGGCATGGGCTTTTGTATAAGTTGAAGGCATCACATTTTTTAATTGAACTAGAAACAAAAACAAATGTTCTCTTTTGGAAATCCGTTTGGGACGGCCTCGAGATTTTTTTTTTAAACCCTTTATCGATTCTTTATAAATTTCACATCATGCACCCCAATCCCAATCACCTTCCCCTCCCTTCATATCCACCCTCCACCCTTGCAACTTCCCCACCAAAATTAGAAATAAAAATCTTGGTGTGGAAGCCGTAGCGCGTCCCATCGTGCGCCATTTTATCCAAACAGCTTTGCTTGCAAACGTTTATTGCGGTCAAAATCAGTGGTCTGGTTTGAGGCCTCTGGCTTCTGCCGCACTGTGACTACTGGATCCTCTCGGATGACGTGCTATCTCCCTGTGTCATGGAGATCCTGCAGCTTTGGATCTGTAGGTCTGGCCCCTTCGTGTGCTCCAGCAGTTTATGGATGGGGTAGATGGTGGGGTGGGCAAACCTGAATGCTTGGATCTGGGCCTGGGTGGTATCTGAGATCTCCCGCACCCTCTCTACCAGGCAAGCTCTCCCGCACTATCCCAGCGAGCTTCGCTCACTCACTACCGCAGTTGGCCCAGGGCAGGGCCAGCTCTCCCACTCTCCCACTCTTGGGATTTGCTCACTGGCACCCACACTAGCAGGGTCAGCTCTACTGTGCTGCCCAGATGAGGTGCAGGACCTGCTCTCCCCATCCGCCAAGTGCCACAGCCAGCAAGTGGCAGGGCCAACTCTCTTGCTCTCAGGTCTTTGTTCGGGGCCAGCTCTCTTGCTTGCTGCTTGTGACAAGGGTCCGGATGGGGTGGCCTTTTTCTCTTGCCCATGCCACTGCACAGCAGACAAGTGGCAGGGTCAGCTCTCCTGCTCATACCCTATAGCCTCTTATGTGCAACCCACACAAACCTGTGATTCCTGGACGAGGTGCTGGGCACACTCTTCTGAGTGCTGTAGCTGGTCAGGGGCAGGGCCAGCTTTCTCACAGGCGAGGGGTGGGGCAAGTTCTGCACAGTTCTCAGACAATAACATGGCCTCAGGTGGCTGCCCAGACCAGGATGTACACCTGGCCTTTGGTGGTAACAGACCTCTGCTACTGCAGGGCCATGGCTCAGACGTGACCCTCGGGGGCAGCATGGGCCAGGATCCACCCATGGCTTTAGGCAGCACTGCCAGCTACTCACCTCAGGTTGTTCCTCACTACCCTCAGTCTCCAGTTCTGCCTGTCTTCATTGTGCTTCTCTTTCTCTCCCATCTTCCCACCATTTACTTGTTTATCTGGCAGCGCCCAGGGTCTCTGAGTGTCTGGGGTCTCAGGAGAGCTATGCCCAGGCTGTACCATGTAGCACTGGGCAGGAGGTATCTTGGGCATTGTCTGTGTACCTGAGGCAAATGACTCTGGACTGGAGGTGAGCTCAGGCTTCCTCTGCCTACCCAGGCCCTGTGCCACCAGGCTGGGAATGTTTTAGATATCTTAGGTGAGATTCTTTTCCTTCTTTATTAGCACTTGGGAGTGCGAAATCATTCTCTAAGATATCGAATGTGTAAAAGTAGGAGCTGAGCTTCCAACTTCATTCTGAGGTCAGCTGTTAGGCTCCATATTGGATGGGCCAAAGATGGTCTTGAACCTCCTACAGCCAATGGCTTTATTAAAACAGAAGGTTCTCTTAAATTCTTCATTAATCATCACACGAGTTGAAGAAAGTGTGTGTAGGTTGAAGTCTTTTAATATTTATAAGCAGGCAAGTTAAACAAATTCCCACTGTCTACGTGTCTCTTCAAAATAATGACACTTTGTGGAGTTACGATGTGAATCTAATCAATAAGTATGCATGATGCATTTCGATTGGTAAAAACGTTAAATGCTCACTGTATGAGCTATTGGAATCATTGTTATTTTAGCCTTGCCTTCTAGATAATCTGCTTTTTCTCCTCCCTTCAATTGAATGGAATACATGTTATCATTTCACTTAAAGCCATCTTCCAGCTGTTAGTAAGAGAAGGCCATCAAAGAATACCCACCCCATCCTAGAGATGGAAGCCCATTGGCCTCTCCTGAGCCCCTGAGCAGATGCCAGTTCTCATGACTGCCCCTTCATGTAAAGTCTAGTAGGCTTCCGTGAGCTCAGGACACAGCAGCACTACCCAGGCACAGACAGAACTTTCAGCTCTGCCACTTTCCCTTAGTGGCGTTTCAGTTTGTTTGACGTTGATGTGCCGTGATCTGGGAGATTTAGTCATTTAAAAGAAAAAAAAAAACAACATATTTATTTCTTGAGCTAGTACATCCAAGATCAAAGCACTGACAATTTTGCTGTCTGGTAAGGCCCTGCTCACTTCCAACATGGTGTACAACTGTTGGTCCTTGCAGGCTGGAGAAGTGTAAGGGTGAAGATGAACTACCATTTTCCCTCCCTAGATTTATTTTTATTTTAAAATTATTTGTGCTTGTGTGTGTGTGCATGTGGGTCCATGCCTAGGAATGCGCGTAGCAGAAGAGTTCATAGAAGAAGGTATTGGATCCCCCAGCTAAGCTATCTCTCCACTCCCTCTGAACTCCGTTCTATCATGGAATGGAATGGATGACAGAGACTTCATAATGTCAGAACGTTTCATTAGGCTCCAGTGATATCGCAACTGAAGGCTTTGGAGGTGACAAGTATCCAAGCCACAGCCCAGTGACACTAATATTAGAACAAAGGCTTCTATGGCACAATTTAAAGCATTAGGAAGGCCAAGCTTGACGTGATCAGCTCTAGGTTTGTCAGTTCTGTGACTTACTCACTCTGTAAATGAGGTTACCATCTGCTGGCCTCTCTGTGCTCTAACAAACACACAGAATGCTTAAAAGCTCTTGGTTACTGTAACGTTCTAAATAGATGCAGGTGTTGCTACAATGTTGCAGGTGCTAGTTTAAATCTTGGTTTAAAAGATGAGAGGTGTTAACAAGAAACAACCCACTATGTCCACCTGGCTTCTAGATTCTAGAGGAATCAGTAACACTGCAGATCAGCACTTACACTGACAGCGGACAGTGCAAGCGTGAGGCCCAGTTGCTACAACGTCATTGAACAGGGATTGACACTACCACACACAGCAGAGCAGCAGAGGGCTTCTTCATCAGCTGACTGTGCTGATCTTTAACTTCTGCATGAGAGGCTAGAGAGTGAGTGTCGACGCAGAGTTCAGCTGGATGTACTCACTCCTCTAAGTACTTGTGACACACTACGGCAGCAGGTCAGTGGTTGGGTCTCACACGGGGCAGCGTGATTCATCGGGATCATTAGAATCCTCCCGGAATAACTTCCTTGAGTTGATTGCCTTGGACAGATCAGTTTGCTTAGATTAAAAAGCAATTGCTGCTGTCTAGTCAAATTTAAACACTCTGTCTAGAAGAAGCTGAACTCTAACTCTGTCTAGTCTGTAGAAACACCTTGATGTGAAAATTACACTGAAGTGAGTGAGGAGAAAACTGACTTAGCAAGACTCAGGGATATGGTCTTTTAATAGCAAGAGAGAACCTCTGCACTAGGGAGAGAAAGCCAGACAAAAGCCAGGGAGGGAGTGTGGGAGGGAGCAGGGATACATTGTCTTTAATAGCAACTTTTCATCCAATGGGCTAAGTCGTTACAATGTTTGTGATATGACTCTGGTTTGTATCCATGTAACACTGACAGTTTGGAGTAGAAAAGATTGGTATTCTGGGATGAACCATGAAAGGTATTTTGGTATATAAGAACTTCTGTCTTCCCCTTTATGAATGAATTCAGAAATTTAATAAAAGAAAGAGTAGCACCAATGGAAACCAAATAGGAGTTGTCTAAAACCTAAGCCACCTAAACCAAAAACAGAGGAGAACATCTGGTTTAAGTGAAGTTGTAAAGTGTCCTAGTTAGGGGTTCTATTGCTGCGATGAAACACCATGACCAAAAGCAAGTTCGGAAGGACAGGGTTTGTCTCACACTTCACACTGTAGTCCGTCATCAAAGGAAGTCAGGACAGGAACTCAGACAGGGCAGGAACCTGGAGGCAGGATCTGATGCAGAGGCCATGAGGGGTGCTGTTCAAAGACTTGCTTCTCATGGCTTGCTCAGCCTACTTTATTATAGAACCCGGGACACCAGTTCAGGGGTGGTCCCTACCTATAATATGCCGGGCCCTCCCACATCAATCACTAATTAAGAAAATGCCCTACAGGTCTGTTTCTTATTGAGGCATTTTCTCAAGTGAGGTTCCTTCCTCTCCGATGATTCTAGCTTCTGTCTCATTGACATAAAACTATCCAGCACAAAGTTTAATGCTGGAAATTACATCGGCAGCTTTTGTGACCTGGAGACTGACTGGAAGCTGAGATTATACAAGCTGACATCTATCTGGGACACATAACAAATAGCATGGTTTTGGAACTAGTATGAGAAATGAGACATTCTCAGACACATCTTTAGCTTTGTCTCAGGCTCCTTTTGTGTTTAGTTTGTTTGATTTTTTTTTTGGGCGGGGGGACTGGGTGATTAGAGCTGAGAATAAAAGCCTGCTCTCATGGGTCCTGCTCTCCCCTTAGGAGTAAAACATTCCCTGTGATCACAATCCTTATAGACTCAGGCTACAGAATGGGTTGGCTATCTAGGGTTAATCGTAGAGAGTGTGGTACACATTATCCTTACACCGAGAGAAGGGCTACCATGTCCACTGTAGGGTTTTGCAAACATCAAGGAATCTAACTTTAGAACAGTTTCACCATCAAAAGACCCCTAGGTGTCTAGTAGTCAACATTTCTTCCACCTTCGACTGTGGGGGATGTGGAAGGCAAGCTTGTGAAGGAAAAATCAGGGTGGAGAGTGAGGCACCAAAGGCTCCTTCGACTCCTCAGAGTCCTGATTCTTTCTTACACCGCATCAGATATAAGATCGCTCCCGGGACATGGGTGAGATAGCAAAAAGGAACGAGGCCAGGGCAGCGGCTGCTTTCTTTTCTTTTCAGAAGTCCTAACAGGTGATGGTGCCCCACCCTTCCATCTCCCCAACCTCCTCACCCACTCCTGAGGGCTTTCATTGGAGCATGGTGATAGTATGGTGAGATATGATTGGCTAAAGATTTAGGGGCTTGGGATTGGCTGAAATGCTGTATATAAGCTTATGTGCTGTGTAATTAAGCTCGTATCTGCACCCCGATCCTGGTCTGGGGAGTCTGATTTCCTGGGTTTCGTCATGCGACTCCGTTGTCTCTCACCCCACATTCTCAGTCCTTCCCACAGTAGACAGCCACTAATCTACTTTATTCCCATACAGATTTGCTTATTCTGATTTGCACTTCTGATGAGAATCATATAGTAGGTGTTTTTTTTTGAGGCTGATTTCTTTGGCATGTTTTCAAAATCCATCCAACTGGATCAAATCTTAGCACTTCGTTTTTCTTGCTGAATAATTATCTATTGCTAGGATTTAGCACATTTTATACATTTGCTCCTGGGCTACAGCACATTTCAGCTTGTGAATAACAGTGTATGAACATTTATGAACAAGTTTTAGTATGGAAACATTTTTCATTTCTTTCCGTATGTGAGTTTTGGTTGTATGCCAATTCCGTGTCTAAATTTTTGAGTAATTGCCTGTTTTCCAAAGAGCTACTCCACTTTACATCCCCAACAGAAATATATGAAGGTTCCAATTTCCTCACATTTTTTTGTGATCATATATTATAATCTGTCTTTTTAGTCACAGCTATCCCTGTGATCACAAAATATTACTTGGGGTCTTAATTTACGCTTCTCTGGCGATGTTTTTGCTTAAGCATTAATTTCATATGTGTACAAGCTCTGTATGTATCTTTGTTTGGAGAAATGCCATTCAAATCCTTAGCTCAGTTTTAAACTGGGTTGTTTGTTTTTACCGAGTTGAACAAGTTGTCTGTGTTCCTTAAGTCTCTGTATTAGAATTATGGTCTTAAAATATTTCTTCTTGTCCTGTAGAGTAGGACAGAAATCTTAATACCCTAGGTAGTTTTCCTTTTGTAGCTCATGATATTTTTTTTCTTTTTTCTTTTTTTTGGTGTTGTGTACCAGAGACCACTATTTGATCCAAGGCGCCAGATTTATTGCTTATTTGTGAATATGTGTTCATGCGTATATGTGCATGTATGTGAAGCTACATATGTATCAGTGTGTATGGATGTAGAGGTCAGAGGCTAGCTAACCTTGGGTGTTTTTCTCAACTGTCCTCCACCTTGTTTTTTGAGACAGAGTATCTCATTAAACCTGGGTCGTCGTCGTCGTCGTCGTCGTCGTCCTCCTTCTCCTTCTCCTCCTCCTCCTCCTCCTCCTCCTCCTCCTCCTCCTCCACCTCCTCTTTCTTCTTCTTCTTAATTGGATATTTTATTCATTTACATTTCAAATGCTGTCCCCATTCCCAGTTTCCCCTACTCAAACCCCCTATCCCATCACCTCTCCCCTGCTTCTATGAGGGTGCTCCTCCACCCACCCACACACTCCCACCTCATTGCCCTGGCATTTCCCTACACTGGACAGTGAGTCTTCACAGGACCTAGGGCCTCTTCTCCCAGTGATGCCATACAAGGCCATCCTCTGCTACACATGAGTCATGAGTCCCTCCATGTACTCTTTGGTTGGTGGTTTAGTCCCTGGGAGCTCTGGAGGGTCTGGTTGGTTGATATTGTTGTTCTTCCTATGGGGTTGCAAACCCCTTCAGCTCCTTCAGTCCTTTCTCTAACTCCTCCATTGGGGTCCCCGTGTTCAGTCCAATGGGTCTTTCTTTCAAATGGGCCAGTAAGCCCCAGAGATTCCTCTGTCCCTGCCTCTCCAGCAGGGATAACAAGGTGCATGCTGCTGTGACTCTAGGGAATTGAACTCAGGTCATCATACTTGCATGGTAAGCACTTTACAAATGACCCATCTCCTCAGCCCAAATACTTACACATAAGTGTTCTGAGTTTTCTAACATTATGATCTAGGCGTGTAGTTCAATCGTAGAATGTTCACTCTGATGGCTACTCTTGGCTACATCTGGAATTAACTAAAACCCAAGTGGCTGGGCACACCTGTGTGGGAGCTTTTTCTTAGGGGAATCATCTGAAGTGTGAAGGCCCATGTTTATTTTATTTTATTTTATTTTATTTTATTTTATTTTATTTTATTTTTTCTGTTTTTCTTTTATTGGGTATTTTTTATTTATGTTTCAAATGTTATTCCCTTTCCTGGTTTCTCAGACATAAGCCCCCTGTCCCCTCCCCCTCCCCTTCATAAAGGTGTTCCCCTCTCTATTCATCCCCCCTCTCCCCCACATTCCCCTCCACTGGGGGTCCAACCTTGGCAGGACCAAGGGCTTCCCCTTCCATTGGTGCCCCAACAAGGCTATCCTCTGCTACATGTGCAGTTGGAGCCCAGGGTCAGTCCATGTGTAGTCTTTGGGTAGTGGTTTAGTCCCTGGGAGCTCTGGTTGGTTGGCATTGTTGTTCTTATGAGGTCACAAGTCCCTTCAGCTCTTTCAATCCTTTCTCTAATTCCTCCAATGGGGTTCCCTTCTCAGTTCAATGGTTTACTGCTAGTATTCGCTTCTGTATTTGACATGCTCTGGCTGTGCCTCTCAGGAGACAGCTATATCTGGTTCCTGTCAGCGTGCACTTCTTTGCTTCATCCATCTTATCAAGTTTTGGTGGCTGTATATGTATGGGCCACATGTGGGGCAGGCTCTGAATGGGTGTTTCTTCAGTCTCTGCTTCAAACTTTGGAAGACCCACTTTTAATCCAGATCTTTTAAGATGGGAAGATCCACTATTAACATGGTTCACACTTTGAGCTGGCAGCCTCTGCAAATGACACAGAGGAAGGAAGCTCGCTCTCTTTGTCTGCTTGCCCTCTCTGGCAAGTCCATTCCTTCACGGGCATTAGAGCCTGCTTCTTCAAGATTCTGGCATATACTGAAGACCACCCGAGATACCCAGCCTTGGGAACCGAACAGCTACTATACTTTTGGACTACCTCTTGGTAGACAGCCATTGTTGGACCAGCCAAAAGATTGGAGAGAGCTCGGGTGTGTGAAAGAAGGAAAATTGTCTCAGGATCCCCAAGACCAAGTTCTCAGCACAAGGGAGACTTATTTGCCTCAGAGGAACAGAGGGCAAAGGACAAAGACAGGAGATAGAGGAAGATGAAGGAGGGGAAGGGAACAAGGGAGAGGGGAGAGGGGGGAAAGGGAAAGGGGTAATGGATGCTTGTTGGGTGTGCAAAGGACTGCCTTTGAATAGAGAGGAGACAGATGTGGTGCATAGGTGGATGGAGGTTTATACATGTAGAAGGGGAAACCGTGGGTTAGGATGAGGTGTGTAATTTTAGTTGGGCATTTAATGTAGGTGAGTCAAAGGGGGCTTTTGATTGTTGGACGTCATTACCATAATAGCTGGACCTTGATAGTCAGCCGTGGGAGGAAGAAGCGGCCAAATAAGGGAATAGACCTTGGTGGCCAGCTTCAGGAATGGAATCTAACGGTTTTTAGCAAGGCAGAGGGAATGGGGAGAAGGCAAGAACCCTATTTGCATGCCTGAGAGGGCCAGAGTGATTTCATTGCCACCTTTGAGGGGGCATTGTTGAGCGTTGAACAACTGGTTGTCCTCTCTGGCTGCTTCCTGCAGACAGTCTGAACTGTTTTACAAACTAAAGAAGACGAATACATCTGATTATCCCGATCCATGAGTTGCGAATGGCAGTGGATTTGGTGACTCTGTTTCTAAAACTTTTGACAATTTGTGAAAGAAAAAACAACGATGCTGCTGGTGGGCTGCTCCTATCACCTCTCAATAAATCGACAAAGGACAAGAACGAGCTCTGTGATGATATTAATGAACTTCTGGCATCTCACAGCGAAGGACAACAATGAGTCAGCGACAAAACGGACGAGACCCAGAGATGTTTAAAAAGTCTAAAGGTTTCTAAGTGGAAGACGGTCTTCTCTCCAGCAGCCACAGAACTCAGGTTGCAAAGAATTACACTGAAGCCCTCATTATAAGGTTGGTTGTATTACAGTGAAAATTCAAGTTCCAGCTTCAGAGGGGTCCAACCATTAAAGTAAGGGAATTAATTGGTTAAAAAAAAACCAAAATGAGATCCTATAACTTGGGATGGAGATTGAGGGAGAACTCTATCGAGGCTGAACATTTTGAACTCTCAGATTCTCAGGGGTTTATCTCACCCGGGGAAGTAGTCTTTCCGCCCTCGGCAGAAGTATATTCCACCCTGTGAATATTGCCTTTCCGCCTTTGACTGAGGAATCTCGTGCTTCATTTTCTGCTAAGCCAACAGTGCCTTTCTCTGAAGGAGATGCCAGACGATGGTTATTCTGCCCTCCAAGGCCCACCGATAGTTGCCTCTGGACCTGTAATCAGACAAGGCTTTCCAGGCTTCTAGAAGGGAAGATAGAAAGTGTGGTCCGTGAGGAGGCGTGCTACTCTACTAGAAAGCTTAATGAGTTTGCAGATTCATTCAAGTAGAAGTCTGGGGAATATGTGTTGGTGTGGAGTTTAAGGGTGTGGGATGACTGGATCAGGATGAATTCATTGTCAAGGCCCTGTGAGAGGATATTCTAGGTTTAGTATGGAAGCTTGCACAGTTACAGAAAGGGTCAAAATTTGTTTGTGTGGTTTCCTGATGCATTTGACAAGAAAAAAAAATGGCCACCAAAAAGGAGTTGGAGATGCCTGATACCCCTTGGCTTAGTGCTGAAGGGATTTTTAGGGCTCAGAGACATTGCAGCGCTAGTGGGTAAGCCAATCCTCCAAAATGGGAGGACCCAGAAGGCATGCCCTTGACGAATGCTGTAAGACAAAATGGTGAGGGAGCGCCAGCACATTTGAAGAGCTTTGTTAACACCCTTTTCCTTGCACCAGACCTTATGGTTGGAAATACTGCTGCTCAGTTGGCTAAATTAAGTGGAATGGGCCTTCATACAGGCCAGCTGACGGCACTGACTCACCAAAGTCAAGGTCTAGTAGTAACTGTGCTGACCAATTTTATGTCAGCTTAACACAGGCTAGAGTCATCTGAAAGGAGGAAACTTAATTGAGAAAATGCCTCCATGAGGTCTGGCTGTAAGGCATTTTCTTAATTAGTTATTGATAGGGTAGGGCTTAACCCGTTGTGGGTGGGGCCATCCTGGGCTGGTGATCCTGAGTTCTATAATAAAGCAGGCTGAGCAAGACACGGGAAGCAAGTCAGTGAGCGGCACCCTCCATGGTCTCTGCATCAGCTCCTGCCTCCAGGTTCCTGACCTGTTTGGGTTCCTGCCCTGACTTCCTTCAATAATTAACAGTGATATGAAAGTGTAAGCCAAATAAACCTTTTTTCCCCAACTTGCTTTTTGGTCACGGCATTTCATTACAACAATAGAAACACAAACAGCATAGACAAAACAATGTGCATAATGGTCTTAACCATAATGGTCAGCACAGCAAAGTAAATTTTATGGTGATGTGACTTGTATGGGTCTTTGGTACTGGCTAATCGAACACAGTGTTTCTAAGCATGAAATAAGTAGAAAGCTTACTGAGTTTTTGTTTGATCTCTATTTATGGGGAAAAAAATCTCAAACGAATGAAAGAAAGGCCACATAGAACTGTGGCAAAGGGAAATCTCAGCATGTGAACCAATTTCCACACTTGAGCAAGTCTGCAAATCCAGAGCCCATTGGATAAAGGAATGTCCAGATTCTCTTGAGGAAGGACCTTGGCAAAATACCTCAAGAGTTTTCTGTTAGCCTTCTCTGGTCCTTCCAAAAGGGATCTAATTCTGGGAGACCCCAAGAAACATTGTGGCCAGTTAAAGTAGTATGCATGGAGGTCAGGTGATTAATGGAGTTTTGGTGGAAGTCCAATTTACAATAGGTCCAGTGGGTTCCAGAACTCATCGTGTGGATATTTTCTCAGTCTCAGAATGTATAATTAGGATAGATATACTTAGAAGTTGGCAGATATACTTAGAATTCTCCCATTGGTTCCCTGCCCTGTGGGTTGAGGACTTATGGTTGGAAAGGCTAAATGGAAGTCTTTAGTGTTGCCTTTGCCAGGGAAAATAGAGAATCAAAAACAGTTTTGCATCTCTGGCAGAGCTGCAGATATTAGTACCACCATCCAGGACTTGAAAGATGAAGGGGTAATGGTTCCCACACATCTCGCTTAAACTCTCCTATCTGGCCAGTGCAAACGACAGATGGATCACGGAAAATGACCAAAACTCAATCAAGCATTAACTCCGACTGCAGCTGCTGTACCGGATAGAGTGTCTTCACCTGAACAGATTAACACATCTCATACATGCTATGTAAGCTATCGATCTAGCAAATGCCTTTTTCTCAGTACCTGTTCATAAAGATCATTACAAGCAATTTGCTTTCAGTGGGTAAGGCTATCAGTCTACCTTTAAAGTCTTACTTCAAGGTTACATTAATTCTCCAGCCGTGTGTCATAAACTTAGCCTGAAAGGATCTTGATCAGTCTTTCCCTAAAAAATATCACACTGGCTCACTATATATTGATGGCAGTGCATCGATGGAACCAAGTGAGAAGGAAGTACCAACTACTTTGGGATTCTTAGTAACACATATGCACATCAGAGGATGGGAAATTATCCAACCAAAATCCAAGGGCCTTTTGCCTCAGTGAAGTTCTTAGGGTAGTGATGTGGAACATACAAAGATGTTTGTTCTAAGGTGAAGGATATGTTACTGCACCTGGCTCCTCCCACCATCAAGAAAGAACCACAGAGGGGAAGAGAAGAGGCAGAAAAGGGTGACTTGCTTTTGCATGGGGAGAGTTTGGAGGGCAAAAGTAGCTAGCAAGAGGCCCTCAGTTTAGATGGCAGATCTGCCAGGATTCACCATTGGAAGGGTTATAGTTAGAATAGCTTACAAAATTAGGATGCTAGTTGCTGTGCCCAGTGATTGAGTTACCTGTTGATTCTAAACTAAGCGCATGGTGTTTTCCTTCATGCAGTATCTCAACTGGGTTCCAGAGAGAAAGGTTGCATTCTATGCCCTTGGACTCCATAGAAAAATGTGTTTTCCATCCGTGGGCAGAGGTGCAACTTTCCAGTCAGTTGTTAGAGCGTTTGTTATGCTGGCTGAGAACGACATGGATCTACAGATAGAATTGGGGAATCACCCATCCAGATCTCTGCTCCTAGTTCTCTCGTGGTGGAATGGGAGACATTAAGGAGATAAACATGTCCAGATAAGAAGTGCAAGGCTAGAGATTTGCCTGGGGGAAACAGAAGTTCCAGCTTGACGTCTACTTTGTGTAAAACCGTTTTGTTGTTGTGTTGGAATTTGCCCTGTCTCCACACCCCCAAGGAAGCAGTTCCCTCCAAGACCAGCTTCAGGTACATGCCGCCATGGCCCTGAAGGGAAGGACTCATTCTAGACTTGATGGTGAAGTCAACGAGATGGTCGCAGTCACCATCTTCACGTTGCCATTTTCTTGGAAAATGTGCTTTGTAGGCAAAGTACAGCCACAGGAAAAGAAAGACCTTTGTCTTCTCTTATCTCGAATTTAATTAAGCTGAAATCATATGCTTGGATTTGAGGCAGCCACAGTGACTATAGACAGAGGACAACATCACCTGGGGAGACAGAGCTGAGTGATGCAAAGAAGCTGAGTATGGAGAATGGCTGAAACCCCTCCACACTTGGACCACTAACATCTAAGTCATCCTGCATAGGGGCTTCTTTTGCTTACAGCAACTCATAAAGCCCCACTTTTCTCTGGCTTTTTCACTGTCATCTGTACCAGTTTTTACTGTTGAAAACTGAATCCTCAGACAAAGAAATAATGAAGGCAACCCCATTTCAAATTTATATAGTGATAATATCAAGAACACAATTGTTTAGGAATATCCATATACCGGTGAGAATCATCCTAAAAGTGCCATGAGATTGAAGAAAGATCCAGAAAAATCCAGATCGGAACAGAGTACAAAGTAAGGCTTTAGGCATCAAGCATACCAGTGACCACCCATGGTTTGGGACCAAAGGACTGAATAGGGTGGTAAGGAACACAGTGATGTCATATAATTTGGAATGTGATTTATCTAAAGTGATAGAAGCTTCAAGCACATCCCTGGATCTGGCCACAGTAGCCTCTGTCTGCACAGTTCTCTGCTTCTCTGATGGCTTCATGTATTTTTAATATGCTTTAGGAAACTGTGGGAAACAGATCAGGATCACTCAGGGGTCACCATGACACTGCAACTCAAGATGGCTGAAGTCATGTGGAGTCAAATTCTTACAATGGCTAAAGCAAGAGGCAAAGTAGAAGAGGAACAATAAAACTCTGTGTTTTCCTGAAGCATGAAGACAGCGGTGATCTGTACGGATGTACAAGCCACCAACGTGGTGGCAAAAATAGAGACATGAGCATTCATGTGCTAAGACATGGCAACTTCAGTAAATGAAAGATGAGATGGACGATGGGTGAACACCAGATACAGATGGGTAGAGAGTGTTAGAGGTTAATAGCATAGGTCTCAGATAAAATGGAATGCCTGATGAAAACGGAAATAATTATTTGGAGGTGGGGATGAGGGAGGAGTACAACACACTCTTCTAAGAATCATCAGGTCATTGTTTGTGGCAATTATAGGTAAGGACAAGAGATAAAGAACATAATTGACTTGGATTATGGCGTCATTTGATTGAAATAAAAAGTGCATAGAAATAAAAAAAATTGCAACATTTAGTGGGCCTATTTGGATTCTGGAGACAGCAAAACTTCACTTGGATGTGTTACTCTCTCCCACATACTAAGTGACTTGTAAAGCTGTCAACTTCCTGTGGTGTTTGGAGCAGGAAAAGGACATTCAACAGGTCCAGGCTGCTTTGCAGGCTTTTCCACCACTGGGCCATATTATCCAGTGACCCAATGGTACTTGAGATGTTAGTGGCAGACCCAGATGTTGTTTGGAGCCTTTGATAGTTCCCTATAGGTGAATCATAGAAGAGGCCTTTGAGATTTTGGAGAAAGGCTCTACCATTATCTGCAGACAACTATTCTCCCTCCTTCTATTGGGCCTTAGTAGAAACTGAATGCTAGATGAGTTACAATGTGTCCTGTGGTGGCTGAGTAAGAATGGCCCCCATAAATTCATGTATTTGAATGCTTGGTCACCAAGGAATGACACTGTTTGAAAAGTTTAGGAGCTGTGGTCTTGTTCGAGGAAGTGTGCCACTAAAAGTGGGCTGTGAGTTTTTTAAAAGCCCATGCCAAGCCCAGAGTGTCTGTCTGTCTGTCTGTCTGTCTGTCTGTCTCTGTCTGTCTGTCTGTCTCTCTCTCTCTCTCTCTCTCTCTCTCTCTCTCTCTCTCTTTCTCTCTGGTTAGGGTGTAGGTGTCAGTCCTGTTTCAGTGTCTCCCTGCATGCTGCTATGGTTCCTGCCCTGATGGTAACGCACTAAACCTCTGAAAATATAATCATGCCACGAATGAAATGTTTTCTCTTATTATAGATCCTTTGATGATGTTTCCTCACAGCAATAGAGAAATGATGAAGGCTGAAGTTGGTACCAGGGGCTGGTGTATTGGTGTGATAAGCCTAATGATGTTTCTTGTTGGAAGAACGTAGATTTTGTGGCTTTGGATTAGGAAGACAGTTGAATATTTTAAGTGGAGCTTAATGAGTCATACTATTGGGACCATGGAAGACAGTGGTTCTGAGAGGAATGTATATTATGATGGCTCTGCTCAAGAAGTTTTACAGGAGAAGAGTATAGGTAAGTGGCATATAGACTGTTCTTGTGGAATTTAGACAAAGAATGTGGGTGCTTTCTGCTGTTTTCCAAAAATCTTCCTGAGGCTAAACTGAATTAATTTGGATTAAATCATTAATTTGGATTAATGATATTGACAGAGGAGATTTCAAGACAGCCTTATCTTGACTGTGCCATGTAATAATTAATGGCTGCTCATTTCCTCCTTCTATTGAACATAGATCCTTTTCTTATACAATATATCCTGACTATAGCTTCTCATCCATCTACTCCTTCCAGTTTTTCTCCACCTCCCTGCCCCTCCCCTCTAAAGCCATTCTTTTTGGTCTTGCATTAGAAAATAAAAGACTTGTAGGAGATAACAACTAAACATGACAAAATAAAACAAGATAAACCAAACCACCATACTCAAGCTGGATAGGCAATACAAGAGAAGGAAAAGAGGCCCAAGAATAGGCACAAGAATCAGAGACCCACACATTCACACACTCAGGAGGCCCATAAAAGCACTAAGCTAAAAGCTAAAATATGGCTGGAGAGATGGCTCAGCGGTTAAGAGAACTGACTGTTTTTCCAGAGGTCCTGAGTTCAAATCCCAGCTACCACATGGTGGCTCACAACCGTCTGTAATGGGATCTGATGCCCTATTCTGTGTGTCTGAAAGCAGCTGCATTGTACTCATAATATATGTAAAATAAATGAATAAATGCTAAAATATATATTCAAAAGACCTGGTGCAGACCTGTGTAGACCTGTGCTTACTGATTCAGTCTCTTTGAGTTCATATGAGTCTTGGTGAGTTAATTCAGAGAACCTTGTTCTCCTGGTGTCCTCCACTCCTTCTCTTACACATTCTTTCAACCCCCTCTTCCACAGGTTTCACTGAGCTCTGAAGGAAGGAATTTTTATAGAAACATACCATTTAGACCTTCTGTGTGTAAGGTACGGCTGTGGTTGTCTGCATCAGTTCCCATCTGTTGCAAGAGGAAGCTTCTTAATGAGTAAATAAGGAACTGATCTATGAGTACAGCAGAATATCAGTAGGAGCCATTGTTATTGATACATTTTTTAAAGGACAATTATATTTGGTTTTACTCTAGGTCTCTGGGATATCTAGTCTTTGGTTCTTGGTTACCCAAGCAGTCTTCTGTATGGGATTTGTCTCATGGAGTAGGCCTTAAGTCAAATCAGACATTGATTGGCTGCTCCCACAAGCTCTGTGCCTCCCTTGTCCTGTCATATTTTTTTAGGCAGGGCAGATTGTCAGTCAAAGGCTTTATGTTTTGGCTGGTGTTTATGTTACTCTTTTGGTAACCTGCAGAGAACCTTCCCACACCAAAGACTCTAGGACAAAGTGGTAAAGGCTCCATGTAGGAACCAGCTCAACTTCTCTGTGTTCAGTGAGTTGTGTGTGTTTTCTTCTTAGCAATGGGGTCATGCTGTCAGTTTGTGGAGAGCAACCATTGTCTTGGCAACAGATTGGGTTGGTTGGGGTTTCCTTGGGATCCCCTTGCCTAATAACTCAGTTGAAAGCAACTTAGTCTCATTACCTCATTTGGTGGCAAGATATGATCAGTTGAGACTTTATGTACCCCAGTATTAGGAGAACTCTACAGGGTCACCTTCATATGTTTTAGGAAGTTTCCACTCTTCTAGATTTCCATACCACACCTCAAATATCCCTCAAGTTCAGCTCCCTCTTTCCACATTTTCTCCCTCAAGTCCATTTCCTTTTCTCCTCTCTGCTTGGTCCTCCCATTCCCATCCATACCTGTCCTGAGTCCACCCATAAAATTTATTCTATTTCCCCTTCCCAGGCAGATAATGTGTCATCTTAGAACCTGTCACTGGGGTTTCTACTTAACCTCTCTGAGTCTATGGATTGTAGCTTGCTTATCATTTATCTAATATCACATAAAAGTGAATACATACCATGTTTATCTCTCTGGGTCTGGGACACACTCGAGATGATTTTTTTTATAGTTTTATCCATTTGCTTGAAAATTTTGTAAACAACTGAGTAATACACCACTGTGCAAATATACCAAATTTTCTTTTTTTAAGAAACTTTTTATTGATTCTTTGTAAGTTTCATATCATGTACTCCAGTCCTGCTCATCTCCCTGTCCCTTCATGTCTTCCCTTTACTTTTGCAACCCTCCCCCAAAATAAAATACACACACACACACACACACACACACACACACACACACACACACACACACACACACCACCAGCACCAGCACCAGCAAACAAAGCATAGAAAAACATCTCATTGTGGAAGCTGTAGTATGTCACAGTGTGTCCCACAATTTATCTCCCTGTCCATACATCTTTACTTGCAAGTGTTTATTGCAATGAGCCATTGGTCTAGTTCCAAGTCTCTGGCCTCTGTGATACCATTCATATTGGTTCCTCACTACAACTCCTCCCCATTATTCTGTTGTTGCCATGGAAAAGCTTCAGCTTTGGATTAGCAGGACTGAGCCTTTCAAGCATCCCAAACATTCTCAGATGACATAGATTTTGGGGTGGGCTACCTCAGATTCCCTCACTGGCTGTAGTGATCTAGAGAGCTGGCCTAACTTCTCAGAGGCAACAGCACTTGGAAGAGCAGGCCTCGTGCCTCACCAAGGTGATCAGCTCTGAACATCCACATAATCTCCAGGGGTTGCCTCAACCAGGGACATCCCCATGTTCTCTTGTGATAATATGAGCCTCAGACATCAACAATATAGTGCATAACTATGGACCCAGAATGACTCTCAATGGTGGGGCTGACCACTCACAACAGGTTACTCCTCTTCACCTTCCAGTCCCAGTTTCCTCTCTCTTCAGAATGTTCAAGCTGATCTACTTCTTTTCCTCTCTCATCTGTCCATCACATATTTGCACATTGTGCTGACTCCTGCTGTAGACTGGCCACACTGCTGGTGACATTTTTCCATCTGAGCTGTGTGGCCTTGTAGTAGGTGGGTACCTATGGACCTGGCTGTATTGTGAACTGGAGGGCAGGTCTGAGGGAGGCATTGCAGTCTGCAGGTTTCTGTCTGTGTAGTGGTGGGAGAGCTCTATGTGTCTATGGCTTGCCTGGGCTGTGGGTTGGAGGGCAGGTCTGTGGGCATCTTTCCCAGCTAACCCTGTGTCGCATGGCAAAACACGGGTCTCTGTCTTCCTCTTCCCATGCTACACTGCCTGGATTTGATTTGATTTTTTTTAATGTGTTCTGAGCATAAAACAATTTTGGCTGCCAAGACAGGTATCAAGGTAGGATTAGCAAAGGACTACCATCCGTTCTGCCCCTGACTGGTATAAGAACAATACTACCAACAAAGTGTTTCTTTGCCTGTTGACAGAGGGGACCACATTTCTTTTATCTATTCTTCTGTTGAAGGACATCTAAGTTGTATCCAGTTCCTGGCTGTTATGCATAGAGAAGCAATGAACATAATTGAGGCAAGTGACCTAGTGGTAGGATGATGCACCTTTGGCTGCATGTCCAAGAGTTGTATAGCTGTATCTTGAAGTAGATTGATTCCCAACTTCCTGAGGAAACACCATATTGATTTCCAGAGTGTTTTTTTTTTTTTACAAGTTTCCAATCTCACCAGCAATGGATGCGTGTTCCTGTTATTACACATCCTCATCTGCATGAGATGTCAACTTTGTATTATTGATCTTAGCCATTCTAACAGGCATAAGATGGAATCTCAAAGTAGTTTTGATTTGTATTTCTATGATGGCTAAGAATGATGAACATGACTGTAAGTGTTTCTTAGCCATTTGAGTTTCCTTTATTGAAAATTTACTGTTTAGATCTCTATCCCATTTTAAAATTGTTATTTGATTTCTTGATATGATATTTTTTTGTGTTTTTCATATATTTTGGATATTAGTCCTCTTTCGATATGAAGTTGCTAATTTCTTTTCATTCTGTAAGTGGTTGCTTTGTTCTAATGATGGTGTTTGTTTGTTTGTTTTGCCTTACAGAAGATTCTTAATTTCATGAGGTCCCCGTTTATTAATTGTTGATCTCAGTACCTATGTTAGTGGTGTTCTGTTCAGAAGGTCTTTTCCTGTGCCAATGAGTTCAAGGTTATTCCCCATTTTTTCTCTTTTATCAGGTTCAGAGTATCTGGTTTTATGTTAAGATTCTGATCCATTTGGAGTTGAGTTTTGTGAAGGGTAATAAGTATGGATCTATTCTCCTACAAGCAGACATCCAATTTGACTAGCACTATTTGTTGAGGATGTTTGTTTTTCCCAGTGTATTTCTGGTTTTTTTATTTAAAAAAAAACATGTCTGGGTCTTCAATTCAATTCCATTGATCAGTGTGTCTGTTTTGATGGCATTACCATGTGGTTTTTAATTAATGTAGCTCTTAGTATGACTTGAAATTGGGCATGGTGATAGTTTTTTATTTGGGGGAATTGTTCTAGATATCCTATTATTTTTGTGTATCCACATGAAGCTGGAAATTGCATGTCAAGATTTGTGAAGAGTTATTGCTAGAATTTTAGTGAGATTGCACTCAATTTGTAGATTGCTTTTGCTAGAATGGTCATTTTTATTGTGTTAATTCTACCTGTCCATGAGCATGGGAGATCTTTTCATCTCCCTATAACCACTTCAATAATATTTTTTCAGAGACTTGAAATTTTGTCATACAAGTCTTTTACTTGCTTGGTATTTATATTATTTGTGGCTATTGGGAAGAGTGTAATTTCCCTGACTTCTTCTGTGTCTGTTTTTCATTTGTATATAGAATGGCTGCTGATTTTTGTGAGTTAATCTGGTAGCCATTCATTTTGCTGGAAGGTTTACCATCGGCTGTAGGAGTTCCCTGGCAGAATTTTTAGGATAGCTTATGTATACTATCATATCACCTACAAATGAATATATTTTAATTTCTTTCTTTCCAGTTCATATTCTTTTGATTTCTTTCAGTTGTCCTATTACTCTAGCTAAAACTTTAAGTATTATCTTAAACAGATATGGAGAGAGTGGATACCTTTTTCTTGTCTCTGATTTTAGTGGAAATGCTTTGAGTTTCTCTTCATTTAACTTAATGTTAGTTTGCTGTAAATTTCCTGCATTATGTTTGTATATGTCCTGTGTATTCCTAATATCCAGGACTTCTATCATGAAGTGGTGCTGGATTTTATAAAAGGCCTTTTTGTATTTAATGAGGTGTTCATGTGATTTTTGGCTTTTGTTTGTTTATATGGTGGGTTGTATTTATTGATTTTCATATATTGAGTCATTCCTGCATCTGTGAGATAAATCTTACTTGTTTAGCTGATGATAATTTTGATATGTTCTTGGACTCAGTTTGAAAGTATTTTATTGAATATTTATGCATCTATGTTCATAAGGGAAAATGGTCCACAATTTTCTTTCTTTGGTGAGTCTTTGTGTGGTTTAGGCGTCAAGGTAACTGTAGTTTCATAAAATGCATTTGTCAACGTTCCTTCTGTATTTATTTTGTGGAGTAATTTGAGGAGTATTGGCAATAATTCTTCTTTGAAAGTCTAGTAGAATTCTGCACTTATACTATATGACATTGGGCTTATTTTGTTTGGGAGACTTTTTTTTTCTCTCCATCTTTATTAACTTGGGTATTTCTTTTTACATTTCAATTGTTATTACCTTTCCCGGTTTCCAGGCAAGCATCCCCCTAACCCCTACCCCTCCCCTTCTATATGGGTGTTCCCCTCCCTATCCTCCTTCCATTACCGTCCTCCCCCCAACAATCCCGTTCACTGGGGGTTCAGTCTTGGTAGGATCAAGGGCTTCCCCTTCCACTGGTGCCCTTACTAGGCTATTCATTGCTACCTATGAGGTTGGAGCCCAGGGTCAGTCCATGTATAGTCTTTGGATAGTGGCTTAGTGTTTGGGAGACTTTTAATAACTTTAATGATTGTTTTTAATTCACCAAGGGTTATATATTTATTTAAACTGTTTATCTGCTCTTGATTTTACTTTGGTAATTGTAACCTATTGAGACAAGTATCTATTTATTTTAGGCTTCTCCATTTGGTGAAATATATTCTTTTTAAATATATTCTTTTTAAAATATATTCTTATGATTCATTGGATTTTCTCAGTATCTGTTGTTATGCCCTCCCTTTGTTTCTGATTTTGTTAATTTGGG
The DNA here is from genome assembly GCF_011064425.1 of Rattus rattus. Taxonomy (NCBI): domain Eukaryota; kingdom Metazoa; phylum Chordata; class Mammalia; order Rodentia; family Muridae; genus Rattus; species Rattus rattus. The sequence goes on from NC_046156.1 coordinate 219,562,600, forward strand.
TATTCTCTCTTTTAATTAATTTGAATAAAGCTTTGTCTATCTTACTGAATTTCTCACAGTCAACTCTTCATTTCAATGATTTTTTTGTATTGTACTCTTTGTTCTATTTTATTGTTATTAGCTCTGAGTTTGATCATTTCCTACTCTGTATGACTCTAAATTTAAAATTTAAAATTTAAATTTAAATTCTAAAGGTCTTTATTTTTGTCTTGACCCAGTTTCCACTATGTAGAGTTTTTAGCTTTCACGAATTTGTGAGCTTTCTGTTGTGTTTGTTGTTGTTGATATCCGGCTTTAGTCTATAGTGGTCTGATAGGATTCAGTGAGTTATTTACACTTTTGTGCATCTGGTAAGACTTGCTTTGTGTCTGAATATGTGGTCAGTTTAGGAGAAATTTCTGTGAGGAGCAGAAAAAATTGTATATTCTTTTGTTTTGTGGTAAAATATTCTGTAAATATCTGTTAGTTTCATTTGATTCACTGCATCTGTTCGCTCTAGTATTTCTCTGTTTAGTTTTTGTCTGGATGACCTGTCCATTGGTGTGTGTAGTGTATTAAAGTTTCTCACAATCCATCTGTGAGAGTCAATATGTGATATTTATAAACTCGAGTGCATTTATATTTGGAGCATAGATGTTAAAAATTGAAATGTCATCTTGGTGGATTTTTCCTCTGATGGATCTGAAGTGTCCTTCCTAACTCTTTGGATTAATTTTGGTTTGAATTTTATTTTCTTAGATACTAGGATGGCTACCCTAGCCTTGCTTCCTGGGTCCATCTGTTTAGAATACATTTTACCAAACCTTTTTTGCTGAGGTAATATCTATATTTGATGTTGAAGTGTGTTTCTTGTATGCAGCTGAAGGATGAATGCTGTTTTTGCATCCATTCTGTTAGTCTGCGTCTTTTTTTTTTTTAAATTGGGGAATTGAGACCATTGATATTAGAGATATCAATGACCAATAGTTATTGATTCTTGCTATTTTGTTGTTGGTGGTGTGGTGGTGGTGGCGATGATAGTGTAACGTGTGTGAGTGTGTGCTTCCTTTTCTTGATTTTGATGGATTCAGCTTATTTATTCCCCATGTTTTCATTAGGATGTTTTCATTAGCTTCATTAGGTTGGAGTTTTTCTTCTAGCACCTTCTGCAGGACTGTATTTATAGAGATAGATAGATAGATAGATAGATAGATAGATAGATAGATAGATAGATAGATATTGTTTAAATTTGGCTGGGTATAGTAGTCTGGGCTGGTATTTGTGGTCTCTTGGAGCCTATAGCACATCTGCTCAGGACCTTCTGGATTTTAGAGTCTTCACTGAGAAGTCATGTGTAATTCTAACAGGGCTGCCTTTATATGTTCCTTGATCTTTTCTCCTTGCAGCTTTTTAATATTCTTTTTGTTGTTGTTGTCGTCCTATATGTTTAGTGTTTTGATTAGTGTACACGAAGGAGACTTTCTTTTCGGTCTAATCTATTTAGTGTTCTGTATGCTTCTTACACTTTTATAGGCATCTTCTCTTTTAGGTTAGGAAATTTTTCTTCTATAATTTTGATTAAAACATTTTCTGGGCATTTAAACTAGGATTTTTCTCCTTCATCTAGCTCTATTTTTCTGAGGTTTGTTCTTTCATAATGTCCCAGATTTCCTGGATGTTTGTGTTAGGAGGTTTTTTATTAAAGTCAATATTTCCTTTGACCAATGTATTGTATCGTCAACATCTTAGATTCTTTTATATTATCTTGGTACAGTTTGCATTTAATTCCTAAATATTTCATTTCTAGAATCCCTTCTCTTTGTGTTTTTCTTATTGCTTCTCCTTCCATTTTCAGGTCTTGGACGGTTTTATTTATTTTCTTCCAGTGTTTGTTTGTATTTTACTGACTTTCTTTAAGAGATTTATACATTTCCTGCAATTGTTTGTGTTTTCCTAGATTTATTTAAGGGATTTAGTCACTTCCTCTTTAAGAACTGCTAGCATCTTCATAAAATTGGTTTTAAGGTGTTCTTATGCTTCAGCTCTGTTGGAATATTCAGGGTCTGCCTGCTGTGATAGGACAGCTGGGCTCTAGTGGAGACACATTGTTATTATTGTGTTTTTCTGCTAGCATCTAGACATCATATGTGTGGAATGATTACAGGTCCAGGTGCTGATTTCTAGATTTGTCTTTGTTGGGTGGGTGTTTGGTTCCTTGGTTTCTGTCTTCTATCTGGATTTTTCAAGGGTGTGATGGCTGTGTGTTGCCTGGTAGTAAATCTTTGGACATGATAATTTGGGCCAATGGGGGTTCCAGGTAAAATGTGTCTAAGTACTGGGAGCTAGCACTTAGGAATGGGGATAGGCTAGGGATCTAAGAGGTTCACTGGAGGGAGAAGAACAGAATGTTCAACCATGATCTACTTGGAATCAATAAGTGAGGACAGTGAAAAGAGGTCACCAAAGTGGATATACTATAGCTCTGTGGATGAAACTGAGGGTCTGGATCTAGAAAAACTTAAGGAGAGGGGACGGTATATAGGCGACTTACTTGCTTCCCTGGTGGGATATGTGGGTTAGCGGAGAGTACTAGTTAGAGTTATAGTCTGAGATAAAGCAACACATCAGAAGAGAGATGTCAGGAGGGGATGCTGTGGTAGCCACAAGAGATGTTGCAGAGGAGGAAGGACAGCTGTAGCAGGTACTTTGCTGCAGAGGTGGGGTGAGACTGGGGGATTTGGAGGACAGAAGGGAGAGGTGAAGAACTTCAGTCAGCTTACCTGTTTCTCTGGACTTTCCCAATGGTGTGTTCACATGGAATGCCTGCTGGCGTTGGAGGCTGGGATCCTGGGATGAGCTGGGGGAAGAAAGGTTGGAGAAGATTTTTGTGATCTGTTAGGGATGGAGTCAGAAAGAAAAGGGAGACTAGAGCAGGTTTTCCGCTTTAGAGCTGGGAAGAAGATGGAGAATTGGATCTGGAGAAGCAGAAGGAGAGCCACGCTGCCATACTTTCTGCCACGATGATAATGGGCTAAAGAAGTGAAACCGTATTTCCTTATAGGTAATAGGAGTTTGGAAAAACCTAAGAAATTCACAAAAATCTATGGAATTAAGGAGTCTGTAAGATTCAAGATTAACATATAGAAATCAATTGTAATACTATATAGTAACAGTCAGTAGTCTTTTAAAAATCTTTAAAGTTTTAATTTTATATTATATGTGAATATTTTGCCTGAACGTATGTCTGGGCAACATGTGCATGCCTGGTGCTGATAGAGGTGAAAAGAAGAACTAGATTTATGGATGGTTGTGAGTCATTATGTGAGTGCTAGGAATTGAACCTGTGCCTTCTGTGACTTAAACAAGTGTTCTTAACCTCTGGGCCATCTCTTCAGCCCCTAGCAGTTAATATTGTTAAAATAAAAAGTCCTTTTAAGACACAGGACAAAAGAGAACAAAATATGAATTAACAAAGTAAATAAAGACTTGGACACTAAAAAGAACAAATCACTCTTGGGAGAAATTAAAGATCTATGTAGATAGGCCTGTCTGTTCAGAAATTCTTAGATAGCTAAGAAGCAATACCCTCTAAATTGACCTGCATATCAATGTATTCTCCAGCAAAATCTTTACTAGCTTTTATGTAAAAATTCATCAACACAATTATAAAATGAATGCAGAAACTTTGAGTCACCCAAACTAACCCCAAAGAGAAAAAATATAATTTATTAAATTTACTAAATTTTCCTAAAGAGTCAAGCATAAAATAGACACACAAATAAATGGAACAGAATTGAGAAGCCGGAAAGAAACTCATGCATGTGGTCAAGTGACTTTTAACGAAAATACCAAAAAGGCTCAATGAAGAAGAATCTTTTCAACAAATGATGCAAGAACAACTAAATGTCAGATCTAAAACTATAAAACTTAGCAACCTTTAGATAACATGGCCTTTCGAATGCTAAGCAAGTGTGTCAGTCAGTGTTCCCTAGAGGAACAGAATTTATAAAATGAGAGAGGGAGGGAGGTGTGTGTGTGTGTGTGTGTGTGTGTGTGTGTGTGTGTGTGTGTGTGTTTTGTGTGAAAGAGATTTATTATAATAGGTTGCAGGCTGTGGTCCAGCTAATCTAACAAATGCTGTCGCCTAATGGAAGGTCTGAAAATCTAGTTACTGTTCAGTCCACAAGGCTTGGCATCTCAGCTGGACTTCAGTATATGACACAATACTGAAGAAGTAGGCTCTAATGCCAGTGCAGGACTTGTCAGTGAGAGCAAGCGGGCAAATAGATCAAGTATCCTTCTTTATGTCCTCTATATAGACTGTAAGCAAGGTATGAACCAGGTAAAGGTGGATTTCACACCTCAAAAGATATGAATTATTGGTCCCCAGCTCCGAAAAAAAAAAAAAAAAGAACCAAAAAAAAAAAAAAAAAAAAAAAAAAAAAAAAAGATATGAATTAAACGTGGCCATTCCCACTTCAAATGATTTAATGAAGAAAAAAATATTTCACAGACGTATTCAGCTCCTTGGGGGTTTTAGTTAATTCCAGATGTAGTCACACAATCAAGAATATATATTACAGGTCCACCCCTTTATCAGCTTGACACACAATCATATTCTCTTGTGCCATGCTTAATTTCCAAAGAAAAACAATAACCGGGTCATAATTATGTCTATTAGGATATAACTATCCCCCATACAACTGCAAACACTGTAAATTTTAGAAGAGGTGAAAATGTGTCAGAGATCAGCTCCAACTGAAAAGCTCAGGTCCTGAGATGGGGAAGGAGTGTTGGCACCAATGAAGATGTTGACCACCTATTGCCTTTCAAGCCAGTGGCCCTGAATAGTTCTAGCTGTCTTTGCACTAACTGTCGTCTTTTATAGATGCTCATTTTAAGGTGGAGGAAGCTATGACCTGTAACTATTTTAAGTGACCGTATCATGAAGGAGTGGTAGATTATTTTAAATTTCCTCTCACATGTCTACTGAAATGAAATCATGAAGTTTTCTTGTGCTTTATTTTATCAATAGGGCATGTTTTCTTGATTTAATCTGTATAATTAACTCTGTTCCCCCCACTGTATAGTTTTATTCCAATTTTATACAAGCTAAAGTCTTCTGAAAGAAGGGAACCTCAGTTAAGAAAATACATCCATAAGATTGGGGTGTAGGCAAGCCTGTACAGCATTTTCTTAATTAGTGATTGGTGATGGAATGCTCACCCATTGTGGGTTGGGCCTCCCTTAGGCTGGCCGGTGGTCCTGGATGCTATAAGAGAGCAGTCTGAGAAAACCACAGGGAGCAAGCCACTAAGTAGCACTCCTCCCTGGCCTATGCATCAACTCCTGCCTCCAGGTTCCTGCCCTGTTTGAGTTTCTGTCCTGATTTCTTTTAATGATAGATTACGGTGTGAAAGTATAAACCACCCCAACTTCTGTTTGGTCATATCTTTTGGTCACAGCAGTAGGAACCGTAGCTAACACAATCCCCCTTTATATATTCTTAGACTTGGTTTGCTAGTACTTTGTTATACATTTTAGTATCTATATTTATGAAGGGCATGGTTTATAATATTCTTTTCTTGTAATGCCTTTGCTCGGATTCAGTATGAGTGTAGCACTTCCCACAATCCACAGGGAGGCATTTCCTCTTCAGAGTTCTAAGGTTTTGAAACCTTTATACTAGGGCTCAAGAGAACATTGAAGAAAAGGGAGCAGAAAGATTGTCAGGGGCCAGCACCTCTGCTGTGGGATGGTATTTTCTATCCATGACAGGGACGCTCCAGACATTAATTTCAATGGTAAAGCTGCCTAGGTGAGACTTGAACAGTAACAGCTGACATGCCGACTTGGCTGGGGGAAATCTCACAAGACCCCACCCAGTCATGAAGAGTTACAGGCATTTAATGACTGTGGAAAAAGGAAGGATCAAATCAGCCTTCTCCAGGCATTAGTTCCCTATTTGGTCATCTAAGGCCAAGTGGTCAGCTCTAAATTCAGATACATATAAACAACACTAAATGGACTCATGATTGTATTTGTATATTTACACACACACACACACACACACACACACACACACACACACACACACACACACTCATCAATGATGAAGGAAAAGAGACCATGAAATTGAAAGGGAGTTGTGTGGCACAGGGTTGGTTGAATGGGGAAGAGGTTAGAGGGAAATGATTTCAATATAATACACATACCTGAAATTTAAATAGTAAATTAAAAAAGAAGAATTTTACCTTTGGGAAGGATGTTAAAAACTTGCATTAACCATTTAAATGTCGGGTATAATTTACCTATCTGGTCCTTAATAGTAAAGTAAATGTGATTTGCTAGCTATCTGTGTGTCTGTATGTATGTATGTATGTATGTATGTATGTATGTATGTATGTATGTATCTATTATCCATCTGTTATCTATTTATCTATTATCTATGTATCTTTCTACATCTATTATCTATTATCTATGTATCTATCTGTGTATCTGTATCTATGTGTCTATCTATGTATCTATCTATGTATCTATGTATCTGTATCTATGTATCTATCTATCACCTATCTACCTACTTACCTACCTACCTACCTACCTCTTTATCTCTTCAGTTTCTTCACTGCAGGATTGCAGGTGAAGCAATGCAAAGTAGGCTACCATGAGCCACACTTCAGCTTTACCTGTTTATCTGCTTAGATTTTCTACTTCTTCGTGTGGTCTTGGAGTTTTTCTGTTTTGGGTAAGTTATCTAACTTGTTAGCGTATCATTCTCACAGTGTCCTCTGCAATCCTCTTTATGTCTGTAACACTGCTAATGATATTCTCCTTTGATTCCTGGATTTGGGAAATATGACTTTCCTCTTCCTTGCCTTTATTTTATTTTTATTTTTATTTATTTATTTTTTTGCCTTAAATGGTATTTACCTACAAGACTTCTTTATATTGAACTTGCTTAAATACAGGGATTAGACAACGGCGATGACAAAGGCAGGTTTCCTCGTTTCTTTATCCCTTCGCATGTGCCTCCTTCTCTACCATAATTGTAAGGTCTTTTGTGCATCGGGATGCATTTTTATCTTATATTCTGAAACCTAATTAAGGGATCAAGTGAAGCATTTTTTTTTCACTGCCCATTTCTGTTTGATTCTTTGGTATCTTTTGTACAGCCTAAGGAACTCCAGCCCAGACATTTTAAGTAACCAACAATTCAGGGATTCAATTGGCTTTGACCAGGCATTCTGTTCCTGGCTCAGGAATTCAGATGCTATTCAAATTCAGAGTTCACAGCAAACTTGCTGCAGCTATTTTTAGAGGCTCGGAGCTTTCCCCTGGAAGGGCTTTGTTATGACCTAACCTATGAACTGGGGCGTCAGCTGCTCCGTGCTAATTAGTTGTGCCAGGAGGGAATGGGTCTTGGTATGGTTGTATCTTCTAGTGAATGAACAAAAGAGAACCCAAGTGCACACAAAAGAAACCAACACTTGTATTTTTTTTCTTCAAACTCTGTGATTTTTTTTTTTTTAATTTTGTGGTAGAAATAAGTTCAAACACTCAACAGCTCAGTTAGGTTTCAAAACTTTGTTTATATTTTCTTCTGACATTAGAGTGCTGTAGCCTGGTTTCAGGTGCTTCTGATCAAGTTAGTGGGATTTTTCTGAGACTCTGGGTCAGCCTAGAGCTGAAGACAAGGAAAAAGGTATTAGATTTGGCCTTTAATTCAAATATTAGCTCCTTGGAACCAGGTGGGTGCTAGAACCCAGCAGAGGGAGCTTCTTTTGCTTCAGTAGCTATACTTGATGAATCAGTTGTCTGTGATGTCGGATCTTCAAAGACATTTTCTGTTAGCCCTGAAAGTTGCCCCTTTGGCTCAAGTGGACTTTGAGGAGATACTTTGAAATCAAGCCTCAAGTTTATTCAGCTCAAGTTTTATAGATTGGTGTCACTTGAGAGTGAGGCTCTCATTAAGAAACATCCTGGGCAATTTGACCTTCGAGGAGAATGACATGGCATTGGGATGCATGCCTAGGTAGAGCCCGGCACCATTATTGGAAGCAGAAATCTCTATTTGAAATCATACTTGGAAGTGACTAAAAGATCTCTCACTTTAAAAATTGAGATAGGCCCTTTTTGGATAAAGACAATGTTCCTTCTAATCTTTTTCTCTTTTTCCTTGCCTGGTCTCAAAATTGATTTCTTTGTTTAAAAGAAAAGGTGGCCAAACCTTTGCTCCCTGAGTATTTTTAACTCCTTACGCATCGCTGGCATGGCCTGCAGTTTCCCAATGTCTTTTTTATTTAAGATTTCCTTCCTGGGGAAATAGTCTCAAAGCCTCTGTCCTCACAAGATGCTCTCAATGGGGTGGGCTGCCCTCTTCAGACTGAGGAGAGGCACAGTAGTACCTCCTTGCACTTCTCTCCACCTGTAGATTTTGTGAATGGAAATTTTTGTTTATTTCTGTGTATGGATGCTCTGTTTGCGTGATAGAAGAAAGCATCAGATCCCATTAATAACGTAGGTGCTGGGAATTGAACTCAGGACCCTTGGATGAGCTCTTAAATGCTCTGAACTGCTGAGCAGTCTCTCCAGCCCAGAATGAGAGATCTCAGAACTCACGCAGTTTGGTGTATAAATGTGTTTTTACCAAAACAGAAACTTTTTGTTTAAAAAGTTAATATACTTACAGAATATTTATACACACTAAAATTAAACAGAAAAAACTATAATTGATAACATTAAGGCAAAGTTTACTTAAGTACAAATGACATTTCAAGGTTTTCCTTTTTTCTAAAGGAAAAATTAATTTTCTCCAACGGAGTCTTTCTGGGTCTACGAATTATGCTCAAGGGCAGGCCTCCTTCCCAGTGTAGATTCCAAACTCAATGCTTATTTTGTTATTGCTCTCAGAAAACCCCACAAATAATAAACATGAGAACCTTAAAGCCTGGAAGATGACTGAAGCTGGAGTTACAGCCAATGTCGTTTAAAAATCTCAGAGAGAAGGGGCTTTCACAGTTTGTTTATCTCTTCAGTTTTATATTCCACGTAGGTCATTTACATTTCTTCCCTCGTAGCAAACAGCCATTGAGTTACCCACGTGATACACCTGTAGCTCCAGATGTTAGTTGCGGCAAGGACGGCTCATATATGAAGCAACACTGAAGTAGACAGACTCAGCTTTAAAGCGAGACTTGCGCGAACCCTGTTTTCAGAACCACAGAACTCCACGTGGAGCACCAGCAAACCTTTGGGCGGTGAAGAAAGCCTGCTATAAACCCACGATGTGTACAGCATTCCGGGTGAGATGGTGTCCGGAGGCCAGACACCCGGTGTTCTCGTTCATACTAATTGCTTTGTCAAATCGCAGCACGTAAGAAAAAGTGATTGCCATTCTCTCTTTCTGTCATTTCTTCCGAGAGCATATTCCTGTCTGTCCTTCAGTCAGAACCGTGTTAAGAGTAGTCATAAAGAGATAAGCCTGTAGACCTCTAAACCTTCTCGGTTGGTTGCACCTGAGGAATGCGACCTATGACATTTGCTATGGGGTGTAGCAGATCTTTTCTTGAGTGAATAGATGAGGTCTTTTCAAAGGGTGAATGAGAAGGGTGTGTGTTTGTCGGTTACTGGCTTCCTTTGTTGGCCTGCGGTGGGTTATCCTAAAGTACACACCTTTTTTTTTTTTTTTAAAGATTTTATTTATTTTATATAACTGAGTACTCTGTCATTCTCTTCAGACACACCAGAGGAGGGAATCAGATTGTGTTGCAGATGGTTGTGAGCCACCATGTGGTTGCTGGGAATTGAACTCAGGACCTCTGGAAGAGCAGTCAGTGTTCTTAACCGCTGAGCCATCTCTCCAGCCCCATAAAGTACACACCTTTAACCTCTTCTGGGGGTACCATATTCCTGCCCACTGTTCTGCCCAACTCAAATTAATATTTATTTATTATTTGAAGATCTTTTTGTAAATATAACTTCGAATTATTAGTTCATATTATATAGTTATTATAAAGTATTATACTATTAAATGAAACTTCAAATTCTTCTTTTAGACTACTGTACCTTGATGAAAGTATGTTGGGTGTGGTTTGAAGATGGGGGTGGCCTTGATCCACCTTTCTAGTCCCCATTCTGAAGTGTTCTGAGTGAGAAATGAAAGGGTGTGACTGGGCCTAGGTTATCTTATCTCTTCAAGTGAAGACCTAGGGCAGAGAGGGGGAAGACAGGCAGATGTCCCTTCAGTTCTGCCTGGAAGGTTTCCTTTACCCCTTTGTGTGTTTGTCCCACTCATTCTCTGAGCATCTTACTGCCTCAGTAGCATTAACTGTGTATTCTCTAAGCTCTTTGCGTTGGTGCACAAAGAGAAGTGTCTTTCATGCGACACTTTTTTAAGCAGAAGTTTTAAAGCAGGAGCCCTGCTTTTCAACAACACTTTGAAGAGACTTTCTTTTTTCCCCCCAAATAACGAATGTCAAAGAGAACCAAGACCTGTGCTAAAGGAGGAGAATACAAAGACATTATGTCAATGTGAAAAAAAAAATCCCTATACTTTATTGAAATTACTCTAGTGTTCAGCAACGAGAAAGGAGACTATTATTTTAGACAATTCTTCCAGAGTCTCAACTGCCATTGGCTGAATAGCCCATGGCCCCAGGGCAAGTGGATCTCTGCACGTAAGATGAAGTCTCTCTATAGCTTTTTTTCCCCCTTTCATAGTAAATCTAACCCAAATTCACACCTTTACTGTAAAAGTCTCCTCTGAAGATCTCATAAACAGTACCTGCTTCCACTTCCTGGGTGCAGTCAAGGCAGAGCATTTCTGTAGGGTGAGCATATGCGCTAAGAATCGATATGTGTTTTATTAGCAGCAAGAGACTCGTTGGATTGATTTTTTTTCCCCTCCTTTTTACCTTTATGGGCATTTGCTATAGAAAGGTAAATTAAAAAGTTAACCATCTGCTACCTTACTTTTCACTTAAAATCTTTTATTTGATTACTCTTTCCAGGTAATCAATGCTTTCCAGCCCGCTATTGCGCTAGCTGGTGAACGAAGGCGGCTTTAATTTATAGCTTTTATTTGTCTAACGGTATTGTCAGAGCCACAATCTTTATGCGTCCTATTAGCAGCCTGGAAAATATTTCTTACTACATCGAAACAGAACAAAATTCAATTTAGAAATATAATTTCCTGCCACGGAGACACTTGATAACAGGGGGGAGATTAATGGAGCCTGGTGACACAGACTTGATTTAAAAAACAGGAGATTAATACGGCTTTATCGGACTACACTGCACGTGGATCAGCTCCAAAGGTGAGCCCCCCCATACCCCCCCCCGGCCCCCGCCCCGCTCGAAGCTGCTGAGTTGTCTGTCTGTCAGTGGGCTAAGGTCTCTGGGCATTTGCTCTCTTAGTTCTGAGTATTCGAGGTGCGCCTGTCTACCTGACAATGTGAGGGTCGGCCTGCATACAACGCCTCGCTTGCTTGCTTTACAGTACAAACGTGTTTCTGATTATTCCTTTTGATCCCACAGGAAGTTTGAATGCGGCGGAGGTCAGCTCCAGAGTTAAGGGGATTAGGTGGAGTAAATCATGTCGAAATTAACTAATAGAATTGTGCTGACACGTCGGTTTGGCTGGATTTAGGGAAAGTGTTTGAATGGTATTTTTAACTGCATACCTCCTGTCCTTAAGTCCCGTTATAAATATTTTTCTATCCTTTACAGAAGTCATTCGTTTCCTTTCCCGGCTTTAGAAGTGTGCATCTTCCAGAGGAATTAAAAGCGTATCTGCGAATTACCGCAGCAGGGCGGAAACACCCACCGTCTAGATGCTGAAACAAACTGGATGCTTTTACTCAGCTGGAAGAAACTCGCCGAAGAGATGGGGGTCCATACTTTGGCTTTGGATTTAATTCTGGATATTAAATAAAGTATCTATATTTCCGGGATTAAGGAGTTTTGAACTTGCTCCTGAGCCGTATGAAACTTTAAATGTTCTATCCAAGGAAGAGTTTCTTACCTGCCGGCTTCCTCGAAGCGGCTAGGTGTTTTTTTAGAAGCTTGAGTTAGACCGTCAATGCTCCCAGGCTAATTACTTGGCTGAGAGTTACTGTGGGGAAGAGATATCTTGAACAACTCTTTGTTGCTTTTTCAGTGGCCGAAGTCTTGTAGAAACGGACTGAAAACTATCTTGCATGAATCCTATCCAGTAAGTTCTGTAATTAAAAGTTTTGTCAGGAATCAGACTAGAGCTTGTTGCTCGAGGTTATTAAACAACTTTATGTACTCTGATTATTTTAAATTACTTTCTAAGTGATCTGGGCGGTTATGAAATATGTCTTTTTAAGCATATCACAGGGCTATGGAGAGAAACTAGGTGACGTTTGCACAATGTTTAAATACTGAAAGGGCTCCAGAAATAAAATCAACTTGAAAAATTACTGGTAGGTGCAGGCTCCATTAAATATTATGGGTTTAGGATGTTTTGAGGGAAGGTGCAGGATTTCAGAGAGATCTTCCTTAGTTTTATTTTGGTGAAGCTGCAAATCTACCCAGTTACCCTTATTCTTAGATTCAAGCCATTGGAGACTGCTTATATTTGAAAAGTAAGAAGGAGAAAGCAGAGTCCGTGGTGCGCTTCTCCGGGGAACTAAACGTGGTGTTATTGATGTCAGAGACATAGAGGCTTTGGTTTGTTCACTATGACCTCTCAATATCCCAGAACGTGGTAATGATTGACAACCATCAACCTGGTGGGCAAACTCCTGAGGACTCACCCAGGTACCCAGGAAGATGTCCTACCCCCAGATAAACTCTTAAGGTCACATTGTCCTACTCCCAGACGGCAAAAATGCAGAGGCCTATGGGGCACATTAAGTTCTTTTAAAGCTCTCTTGTCTTAAAGCACACAGTAAACTCCCAGGCAAAACGTCTGTAAGCGGCTAGACCTATTCACTCAGAAGGGGAGAGGCTTAACATAATTTCTAACCCGTAGAGTTTGGCAGAGAGGAAAACTTGAAAGGGCTCTTAATTTCGGTGAACATGCGTCTGATTTTCTTCTCTCTTGTTTCACTGGTCCGGTGGGACCTTTGGTGAATATGCCCCTTTGACCTTTCCCTAGTCCTGCAATTACCCTCATCCTGCCTTTTCTCTTTTGCACTTCCTTTCCCAAATGGCCTCTCTTAGGAGAGGCCATTTAAATTTTGCAGTGCCTACTCCAGACAGAGCCTCCTGGATTAATTCTAATCCCCTCCATCCGACTGTTGGGTTTGACCATCTAATATGCTGCCTTCTTGGAGTTTTGCCTGAGGGTCACAGCATGCTCCACATATTTACAAACATTTTATTTTATTTTTCCATCCTTGGAAAGACGGAAGGCTTTTTCTCTTGCCTTTTTGTTGTTGTTGTTGTTTTGTTCTTTTGTCTTTCTCGATTTTTTTTGATTACCATCTAAGAGTAATATTACCACGTGCAGCCTCTCAGCCATGGCTGTGGCTAGAGATTCACGTTGGCTTATTATGCTCAGCAGATGCAGCGGGCTCTAATAGAGCGCTGCTTCCACTTCCCTTTCTAAATGACACCGGCTGCAGTCACAGCATGGAGACGACGTTGTCCAGTCACGGGACAGTCCTGTAGCCATGGCAGAAATAGCTTATTTTCTCTCCCACCTATACACAGAGCCAAGGTGTCAGGGGGTAACCTTGTGACAGAGAGGCCACAATCCCCTTTCCTCGCCGACTTCATTTATGGTTTTCCTCAGTCCTGAGGCATGTGTACCTGCTCACAGATGCTCCCCAACCCAGGTTTTTGTTTCACACAATGAGGACTGGAGACACAACTGGTCTCCATTTGCCTTGCTCCACCGTTTCCAAGGAAACAAGACTCTGGGACACAAGGTCACTCTCAGGCGGTCCTGCCTCAGCCAAGGGCTGATGTTAACCCTTTGTTCACACTCGGACTTGCCCTTTCTGCTGTAGCAATGGCACCACCTGCTCGCTGGAACATTAGTCACAGCGTCAATGGGCCAATGGTGTCCTCAATGTCAACTTTTGTCTCTTTCTTTTCTTGGGCAACGCGAAGGAAGAGATAGGCTGAATAAATCTTCACTATGCCACCCTTCAGGCTCTGTGCATTCCCTGAGTGTACATCTCACGCTCCTCCTGGTTGCTTCGAGACAAAAGTGAACAGAACATACGGACTCCAGGAAAGAGCAGGTGTGCACTCCAGAACCTGGGTCTATGGGTCACTGTAACAGAGCCCTTCAAGTTCCAGATGGGATGGCACGGCATGTGAGCACAGAGTGGCCTCTGCCATGCTTTCTATCTTACTGGTTTCAGCCAGCCTTTATGAATAAGCCCATGTAGAAAGGTAAGCCCATATTCACGGTGATAAATGTGGGAGGAGACAAGACCCGAAAATGCCCCACGTCACTAACAAAATGCCCTCGTATCATCTTGACCTCACCTTATTCTAAGTCTCAAACCGCAAAGGTCATCTTTGGTCTCTTCCTAGCACATTTACGAAGCGTTAGGTGTCTGAAGGTGGGTGATAAAGTTTCGTGGAATTAAATCTAAATAACACCCATAACGACACTTCCAAATGCTCAAGATATAGGGAAATCAGGCAGACTTCATTCAAATCCAAAGTTGGTGATCTTGTGACTTCCAGCAGTTCATATCTGCAGCTCTATGAAAAGGGAGCCATGGATATGGTCTGCTCCTTCTGACTTCATTACTCAGGGTATTGATTTGTAGCACAGACAGACAGACAGACACACACGAGCTGTTTTTTCACTTTTACTTGTTTGGGTACAACGCTAATTCAGGAATCGTCTGTTACAGTGACAAGAATCCAATTTTATTGTTGACTGAGAACACCATCAGTCTTCAAATTTACTTTCAACAATGACAAAGTCGAAGAAATCAGCTAGAACGTGTGGATCACAATTTCCTGAATTCAAGAGGTCATGAGCCCAGGAAAACGGAACCAAAATGTTACAGTTTTTGTGTAACTGTAGGTGGGAGGAAGACTAACTTAACGGGTAGTAGTGTTCTCATACAAGGCATGTAGCTCAGTCTGGCCACTTAAGACAGATGTGTGTGAGCTGAAGAGATGGCCCAGTGGTTAGGACCACTTGATGCTCTTGCATAGGATCTGAGTTTGGTTCTCAACACTCACACAGTGGCTCACAATCTGTAGGTCCGGTTCCAGGGGATCCAGCATCCTCTTCAGACATCCGTGGGTACCAGGCGTGTTGCACATACATACATGCAGGTGGAATAGTCATACGTGGAGGCATAGAGATGTAGCTCCCAGGCAGGGTCAAGTAAGGAGTGGTGACAGGTGCAAGTAGGGGCTGGAATGCCGCCCTTGAGAAGAAAATGTTTTTCTCACTTGGCCTTAAACTATGTTCTGCTGTGTCCTGTTTCTGTAGAAGAGGCTCTAATGCTCTCTTGGTTATGGTGAGTACAATTTGATAGTAAGAAGAGGGGGGATTTGGTATGTGAATATTTTGAGAAGAAACATTCGTTTAGTCGTATTTCTTTGTTTAGTCTTGCCTCAGTTGTTCCTTGTATCGTGGGAATAATGAGCTTACGGTATCTTGCCATAATGAAAATTGTAGTAATACATATTCATATCTATATAAGGATTAATAAAGCTTGCAACTGCGTGCAGCTGCTTCTGCCTTTGCTCTGCACCCCCTGTGTCCTGGTTGTGTGCGACCGTACCCAGGGCCCCCAACGCACTAGACGTTGACAGTCATACACACAAAATAAAATCTAAGGCAGATTTGTTTTAGTTTTACTTCTCGTACCCATTTGGAAATAAGTATTTCTTTGTTTTACTTGAAACTGTGGCTTTGCTGTGGGACTTGTCTGGGATAGGGACAGTGATGATAGGATGCTGTGCAGTTGATGACCATAAGCGACAGATTTGCTCGCTTATATCAGCAAGAGTATCTGCAGGCCACTAAGGTGCAAGCCCATAAGTGCTGGCAGCCTTTCCAAGAGGAGCATGTCTCGTGGAACCTTATAGTATCAACGTTGACACATGGCACACGGATGGTCCACACCTTTGGATTCTCTTCCTCGCTCTCTCTTTTATGAGCTAGGTTTTAGAAGGCTGGGTGTTGCACGGGCAGCTTTGAGTAAACTGGAACTGACAGATAACGAACATATAGCTGGGGCTACGGCAACAGAAATCGATGCATTTCAGAATCCACATGAAAGAAAGCAGTCGGGGTGCTTCAAAGCCCCTTAGAGTGATGGATGCAATTTACACAAGAAGCGAGAGAGCATGACTGGGAATAGATGGTGAAAGATCTCATTTAGGGGGAAGGGGAGGGGGTGTCTGAGTGGGTGATCTTGCTAACCCTGGGAGCCACCAGCAAAATTGTTTCTGAAAACGGTAACAACAACAACAACAACAATGACAACAACAACAGCAATGACGACAACAACATAAGGCTTAAAATACAAGACTGGAACAAAAACCAAACAGAAAGGATGCCCAGATACAAGCCAAAGGATCAGGCAAAGCTTAGGTTATCTGTTCCACACCAGCTCCATAATGAGAGAGGACTCAGTCTGGACCATACAGCTGACTGAATTTGTTTTAAATGGTTCCACTTTGTGCATCCAGCTGGAGGGGAACTAAATGACAGTCAGATCTAAAAATCACATAAAGACACTTTCAAACAGTTTCAGGAGAAGCCTGTGTGTTTCCAGAGACTTCTCCCCTGGCCACTGCCAAGCCTTATACTATTTGCCACAGCTATTCCAAATGACATTTCCCTACAGAAGCCACCGTAGGCCAGAAAGCAGAATTCCTGAAACTTCTGACGTCTGTTATGAGACGGGCCTTCTGCACCTCCAAACCATAACACTATACATTCCATTTTCTCCTTCCACGTTTTTATTTTTAAGATTATAATATAATTACAACATTTCTTCCCTTTCTTCACACACACCCTTTCTGCCCTCTTTTAAATTCACAGTGTCTGTTTTTACTAATTGTTATTGCGTGCATGTAGGTATATGTGTATGTGTCTGTGTATATGTGTTTATGTATATATAGTCTATGTGTATATGGATATTTGTATGTACGTATATACCAGTGGTTCTCAGCCTGATGGTCATGACCCCCTTAGGGGTCAAATGACTCTTTCACAGGGGTCACCTAAGACCGCTGGAAAAATGCAGATATTTCTATTCTGATTCATAACAGTAAAAAATTGCAGTTATGAAGTAGTAACAAAAATAATTTTATAATCGAGGGTCACTACAACACGAGAAACTGATTTAAAGGGTCCTCGCACTAGAAAGGCTGTGAACCACTGGTACTTGAAGGCAAGAACACTTTTACCCTGCTTCGCCTTCCTTCTCCTGTAGAGGGTGCTGTTCAGGGACAAGGGTTACTCTGTGGTTCAAGTGCGGGCTTTGGAGCTGTCAGGATAGAAGGTGTCTGTATAGCGTCTTTGACTCTCCTTTCTTCTCTGTCACTCTGGAAGCTTGGACAACTTACCGACTTCTCTCAAAGTAGGTATCTTTGTTTTAAAACAGGGCTCTGATTCCCTGCGTCAGATCACGGTGCTGAGCTCTCAGTGGAATGATATTCACAGCACATGCAACGTGCAGTGGCGGTTAGCCATAGCCAACCACAGCATTCTGGCTTGTGAAGAGTCCCTCCTAATAAAAGGCCATGGTTCCCTAACTCTACAAACTCAATCAGAAGTTGGATTTCCTGAAAGATTCAGCGCTGTGAGCATTTAAGAGATAAACAGAAGAGATTTAGGCGAATAGATAAAAATCGTCATTGATCTTCTTCCTTTTACTTCTGTTTAGTTTTTTGAGTTGATATATAGTACTGGATCACTGGTTCCAACTTGAGACTCCATCCTGGAAAGTGACTCTTCTGGATTTTATTGTTTCTTGGGTGTCAGGCCTCTCTTAAATTACCCCTTTCTCTTTTAATAGCTAATAGAGAAACATGCTCCAAGTAAAGGCTTTATATCCATCCTTGCCGACTCCCGTCTTCTTTATTGAATAAGGGAGATTAAGAACTCATATATCAGGACTTCCTGGTGAAATGGAGAAGTAATAGCTACCTCCATGTAATACACTGAATGAGAAGGGCCAGGATGACGAGGAGTAGAAGACAGAGTGGGAGAACACGGGGAGTCACAAAAGGCGCTCCTCATGTCGCAAGACAGCTGAAAAGTTCAGGGAGACAGAAGGGTGTCCAGGCAACACAAAGTTCTAGCTCTGTGATAGATTCCACAGCAGGATTTTCTTTTCTGGGGTAGAAAGAGGCATCAGTAGTTAAGGATACCTGCTACTGTTCCCAGCACCCATAGGCAGTTCGCAACTGTTGGTAACTCACGCACAAGAGAGAGTGAGCAATGACGAAATCAGTAATGTGAATGACGGCAGCACACATGGTAAAATAAGCAACAGGAATGAGAGAGTCAGCGATACAGATGAAAGGGTAACATTGGCGAAAGAGACAGCATCATGCCAAGACTCTAGATTCGGCAACATGAATGATAAAGGTAGCAAGAAAATGAAGATTATACGTGAAACCCAAATGGAAGTGTTGGAAATTAGAAACTTAACGAATCAAATAAAAACAAAGAGGAAGTACACCAGAAGGAATAACCATGCAGAAGAGAGATTATCAGGAGTGAAGGACCACGTTGAAGAAATATTTTACTTAAACAGCAATAAAGGACAATAATAAATAATCATAACCTACAACTTTCAAGATCTCTGAGATAGGATTGAGTCAAACCTAAAATGCCATGTGGTAGAAGAAAGTGGCTTTGTCCTGGTGAATAAAGATGGCTCAGTAGGTAAGGGGATTTCTACCAAGCCTGGTTATCTAAGTTTGATTCACAGGTAAATATTTGCACAGTAGATGGAGAAAACTAACTCTTATATGTTGTCCTCTGACTTCCATGTGCACGCTGTGGAATGCACATACCTACATACGAATAAACAAATATAAATAAGAAGAAATTGAGATAAATATTAAAGGCATAGAAAACCCATTCAGTAAAATTTCAACAGAAAAAAAATTCAAAATCCAGTGAAAGAAATGTGTATCAAATCACAAGAGGCATTTATAGCACAACATATATATCCAGAGAACTCTCCATGACATATTACAGTTGATATGCCCAATGTACAGAACAAAGAAATATTATTAAAAGTTATAAGAGAAAATGGCAACTCATTTAAAAAGAAATATGTCAGAACAACATCACAATTCTCAACAGAATTCCTAACGGGCAGGAATGCATGGAATGATCTATTTCAGGCCCTGAAAGTAAATGGCTGCCAATCTAGATTGTTTATCCCCCAAAGTGCCTTTCAAAATCAGTAGAAATAAAGACGTTTTAAGAAAAGCACAAACTTGAGGAATTCATGACCACCAACCCAACATGGAATAATTTTTAAAAAATTTTTTATTAGATATATTTCTTTACTTACATTTCAAGTGTTATTCCCCTTTCTGGTTTCCTGTCCATAAGCTGCCCTCCTCTCCCTTCGACCTCCCCAGTACATCCCCTTTACTGCTCCCCCATGTTCCCTTGCCTTGGTGGGGTCCAACCTTGGTAGGACCAAGGGCTTCCCCTTCCACTGTGTATCAAATCACATAACCAACAAGGTTATTCTCTGCTACATATGCAGTTGGAGCCCTGGGTCCAAATTAACAAAATCAGAAATGAAAAGGGAGACACAACAACAGAATTTGAAGAAATTAAAAAAATCATCAGATCCTACTACAAAAGCCTATATTCAACAAAACTGGAAAATCTGGAGGAAATGAACAATTTTCTAGACAGATACCAGGTACCAAAGTTAAATCAGGAACAAATAAACTATCTAAATAACCCCATAACTCCTAAAGAAATAGAAGCAGTCATTAAAGGTCTCCCAACCAGGGGCTGGAGAGATGGCTCAGTGGTTAAGAGCACTGACTGCTCTTCCTGAGGTCCTGAGTTCAATTCCCAGCAACCACATGGTGGTTTACAACCATCTGTAATGGGATCTGATGCCCTCTTCTGGTGTGTCTGAAGACAGCTGCAGTGTACTCACATACATAAAGTAAATAAATAAATTAAAAAAAAAAAGGCTCCCAATCCAAAAGAGCCCAGGACCAGATGGGTTTAGTGCAGAATTCTATCAGACCTTCATAGAAGACCTCATACCAATAGTGTACAAACTATTCCACAAAATTGAAACAGGTGGAGCGTTACCAAATTCCTTCTACGAAGCCACAATTACTCTAATACTGAAACCACACAAAGACCCAACAAAGAAAGAGAACTTCAGACCAATTTCTCTTATGAATATTGATGCAAAAATACTCAATAAAATTCTTGCAAACCGAATCCAAGAACACATCTAAACGATCATCCATCATAATCAAGTAGGCTCCATCCCAGGGATGCAGGGATGGTTGAATATATGAAAATCCATCAACATAATCCACTTTATAAACAAACTCAAAGATAAGAATCACATGATCATTTCATTAGATGCTGAGAAAGCACTTGACAAAATTCGACATCCCTTCATGATAAAAGCCCTGGAAAGATCAGTAAATCTAAACCTGGAGTTCAAATCAGAACTTCAGGCAGGGAATCCTAGAGTTAATTTAGCCGCCTCCGCCCATTGTCAGCTATATCACACACTGCTGGTCTCCCATGTGTAGAGCTGGAAACTTACTTAAGAGATCTCCAGAGACAGTCCCCCTTTCCCACCTGTTCAACTCTCAGTTATGCAGCCCACCATATTGATCTGGAACTGCTTGGAGTCAGAACCTAGAGTACCAACAAGAACTCCAGCTTAGAGTACAAACTTGAGTTTGAAGTAGAAATCCGGGAAGGAGATCTTTGTCAGCCTACCAGCCTGCCATACTGTCCCTTAACTATTGCTGGTCTTCAGGGTTGTTGTGGAGCTGACCCAGAGAATCCTAGTTAGAGATACCCTAAGCCTCCCTGTCTGTTATCAGCCTTCTACCTACTGTAATGAGGTGGGACCATCTGGAGTCTGAACCACGAAATCTAGAGTGGCCTCAAGACTGAAAACCAAGTATCATTCAGCTGGTCACAACTGAACAGGTTGGGGTGACAACATACAACATCAGGAGCACTCCTCTAACAAAGACAAGACCAGCTACTCACACCAAGAAACACTACAAATGTCTTAATACAAACTTGAACAACCAAGACAACATGTCTCTGAAAACATCATCACTATTACAATATTCCTTGGGAAAATGAATAAATGAATCAAAATGAAAAAACTCAGGACATGAATTAAGAAGCTCAGAAGAAAGCTTCACAAATAGACTAGAGGAAGTGGAAGGGAATATCAGGCCTTGAAGACAAGGTAGAAGAAATGGATCACCCAGCCAAATAATGTTAAACCCAAAACAAAACATATACAAATTACTAGACACAAAGCCATCCAGGAATTCTGGGGTACTATGAAAAGATCATACCTATAATAGGTGGAGAGGAAGGAGAAGAAACCATGGAAGAAGACCAAAGCCATGGAAAAACCTTCTTAATGAAATCATAGAAGAAAATTTCCCTAATCTAAAGAAAGAGATTCCTATCAAAATATAAGCCATATAGAAGAGAGAGAGAGAGAGAGAGAGAGAGAGAGAGAGAGAGAGAGAGAGAGAGAGAACCATAAAAGAAACTCCCCATGACACATTATAATCAAACACTAAAAGAAAGAATGTTAAAAGCTTCAGTAGATGGCAGGGAATAGGGAGGCAAAGATTAAAACAGAGGCAGAAGGAACACCCATTCAGAGCCTGCCCCACATGTGGCCCATACATATACAGCCACCCAATTAGACAAGATGGATGAAGCAAAGAAGTGCAGGCAGACAGGAGCCGGATGTAGATCTCTCCTGAGAGACACAGCCAGAATACAGCAAATACATAGGCGAATGCCAGCAGCAAACCACTGAACTGAGAATAGGACCCCTTGAAGGAATCAGAGAAAGAACTGGAAGAGCTTGAAGGGGCTTGAGACCCCATATGAACAACAATGCCAAGCAACCAGAGCTCCAGGGACTAAGCCACTACTTAAAGACTATATATGGACTGACCCTGGACTCTGACCTCATAGGAAGCAATGAATATCCTAGTAAGAGCACCAGTGGAAGGGGAAGCCCTTGGTCCTGCTAAGACTGAACCCCCAGTGAACGTGATTGTTGGGGGGAGGGTGGTAATGGGGGGAGGATGGGGAGGGGAACACCCATATAGAAGGGGACAGGGAGGGTTTAGGGGGATGTTGGCCCAGAAACCGGGAAAGGGAATAGCATTCGAAATGTAAATAAGAAATACTCAATTTAATTTAAAAAAAAAAAAAAAGGTTCAGTAGAAAAAGACCAAAACTCATATAAAGGTAGGTCCATTAGAATAACACCTGACTTCTCAGTGGAGATGCTAAAAGTCAGAAAGGCCTGGATGGGAACACTACATGATCTGAAAGACTACAGATGCCAGCCCAGACTACTATACCTATCAGAACTATTAGTCACCATTAAAGGTGAAAGAAAAACATGTCATGATAAAAGCAAATTGAGGCAGGATCTGTCTGGTTTCCATCTGCGCCCTGGGGCTGATCCTGTGCCACAGCTATGTGCACACCAACAACAATCTCCCAGGAGTGCCGATACACCTAAGATCACGGTTAACAGCACCCCAATCCCACCCAGAGAGAGCTTGTCCCCAAGGAATGTGGAAACACCTAAGACAACAGGCTGACAGGCTCACAGGAGGACAAGCTCCAGTCAGAGACAGCAAAACCAGCTAGCACCAGAGATAACCAGATGACAAGAGGCAAGCACAAGAACACAAGCAACAGAAACCAAGGCTTCTTGGCATCATCAGAACCCAGTTCTCCCACTGCAGCAAGCCCTGGATACCCCAACACACCTGAAAAATCAAGATTCTGATTTAAAATCACATCTCATGATGATGATAGAGGACTTTAAGAAGGACATAAATAACTCCCTTAAAGAAATACAAGAGGACACAGATTAAACAGGTAGAAGCCTTTAAAGAGGAAACACACAAGTCCCTTAAAGAAATACAGGAAAACACAACCAAATAGGTGAAGGAATTGAGCAAAACCATCCAGGACCTAAAAAATGGAAATAGAAACAATAAAGAAATCACAAAGGGAGACAACCCTGGAGATAGAAAACCTAGGAAAGAGATCAAGAGTTACACATGCAAGCATCACCAACTGAATACAAGAGATAGAAGAGAGAATCTCAGGCATAAAAGATACCATAGAAAACATTGACACAACAGCCAAAGAAAATGCAAAATGCAAACGTCTTCTAATCCAAAATATCCAGGATATCCAGGACACAATGAAAAGACCAAACTGAAGGGTAATAGGCATGAAAGAGAGTGAAGATTCCCAACTCAAAGGGCTAGTAAACATCTTCAACAAAGTTCTAGAATAAAACTTCCTTAACCTAAAGTAAGAGATGACTATACACATACAAGAAGCCTACAGAACTTCAAATAGATTGGACCAGAAAAATTTCTTCCTGTCACATAATAATAAAAACACCAAATGCAAAAAACAAAGAAAGAATATTAAAAGCAGTGGTCAAGTAACATATAAAGGCGGACCTATCAGAATTACACCAGACTTCTCACAGACCCTAAGAGAACACACATGCCAGCCCAGGCTACTACACCCAGCAAAACTCTCAATTAGCATACATGGTGAAACAAAGATATTCCATGACAAAACCAAACTTAATATCTTTCCACAAATCCAGCCCTATGAAGGATAATAGATGGAAAATTCCAACACAAGGAGGGAAACTAAAGAAAAAGTAAGAAATTAATCTTCTTGCAACAAACCCAAAAGAAGATAGCTACACAAACTTAATTCCACTTCTAACAACAAAAACAGGAGGCAGCAATCACTGATCCTTAATAGCTCTTAATGACAATGAACTCAATTCCCCAAGAAAATGACATAGACTAACACATAGGATATGTAAACAGGACCCAGCATTTTGCTGCATACAGGAAATGCACCTCAGTGACAAAGACAAACACTAACTCAGAGCAAAAGACTGGAAAAAAACTTCCAAGCAAATGGTCTCAAGAAACAAGCTGAAGTAGCCATCTTAATATAAAATAAAATTGACTTTCAACTAAAAGTTATCAAAAAAAGATGAGGAAGGACATTTCATATTCATCAAAGGAAAAAAATGTACCAAGATGAACTTTCAATTCTGAACATCTATGCCCCACGTGTGCTAGAGCACATACAAAGCACACATTTCATCTCACACAATAATAGTGGAGAATTTCAACACTCTACTCTCATCAATGGATAGATCATAGAAACAGAAACTAAACAGAGACACAGTAAAACTAATGGAAGTTATGAATAAAATGTACTTACAGATATCTATAGACACTTCATCCTAAAATAAAAGAATATACCTTCTTCTCAGCACCTCATGGTATCTTCTCCAAAATTAACCATATAACCAGTCACAAAAATAGGCTTCAACAGATACAAGATGATAGGAATAATCCCATACATCCTATCAGATCACCACAGACTAAGGCTGGTCTTCAATAACAAAAAACAAAACAAAAGAAAAACAACAGAAAGCCCACATACACATGGAAGCTGAACAACTCCCTACTCAATAATAATTTGGTCAAGGAAGAAAAAAAGAAATTAAAGACTTTTTAGTCTTTAATCTGAAAGCTCTAGAAAAAGGAAACAAATAAACCTAAGAGGAGTAGATGGTAGGAAATAATCAAACACAGTATTAAAATTAACCAAGTAGAAACAAAAATAACTATACAAAGAATCAAGAAAACCAGGAGCTGGTTCTTTGAGAAAATCAACAACATAGATAAATCCTTAGCCAGACAACCAGAGGACACAGAGACAGTATCCCAAATTAACAAAATTAGAAATGAAAACAGAGACACAACAACAGAAACTGAAGAAATTAAAAACAATTATCACATCATACTACAAAAACCTACACTCAACAAAACTTGAAAATCTGGGTGAAATGGATAACTTTCTAGACAGTTACCAGGTACCAGAGTTAAATCATGATCAGATAAACCACTTAAATAGTCCCGTATACTCTAAAAAATAGAATTAGTCATTAAAAGTCTCCCCACCAAAAAAAAAAAAAAAAAAAAAAAAAAAAGCCCATGGTCAGATAGTTTTTAGGTCAGAATTCTATAAGACCTTCAAGGAGGACCTAATACCAATACTCTTCAAACTATCCCACAAATGAGAAACAGAATGAACACTACTCAATTTGTTCTATGAAGCCATAGTTATGCTTATACAAAAAACACACAAAGAACCAAAAAGAGAATTTCAGACCAATTTCCCTTATGAATATTGATGTCAAAATATTCAATAAAATTCTCCAAACTGAATCCAAGAATGCATCAAAATGATCATTCACCATGATCAAGTAAGGCTTCATCCCAGGGATGCAGGGATGGTTCAATATATGGAAATCTATCAATGAAATACACTATATAAACAAACTCAAAGAAAAAAACCCCACATGATCATCTCATTAGATGCTGAGAAAGCATTTGACAAAATTCAACACTCCTTCATGATAAAAGTCTTGGAAAGATCAGGAATTCAAGGTCCATACCTAAACATAATAAAAGCAATATATAGCAAGCCAGTAGCTAATATCAACCTAAACTGAGAGAAACTTGAAGCAATCACACTAAAATAAGGGACTAGACAAAGCTGCCCACTCTCTCCCTACTTAATCAATATAGTTCTTGAAGTCCTAGCCAAAGCAATTAGAAAACAAAAGGAGGTCAAAGGGATACAAATTGGAAAGGAAGAAATCAAAATATCACTGTTTGAAGATGATATGCTAGTATACTTAAGTGACCCCAAAAATTCTACCAGAGAACTCCTACAGCTGATAAACAACTTCAGCCAAGTGGCTGGATATAAAAATTAAACAAATCAGCAGACTTCCTCTACTCAAAGGATGAACAGGTTGAGAAAGAAATTAGGGAAATGATATCCTTCACAATATTCACAAATAATGTAAAATACCTCGGTGTGACTCTAACCAAGCAAGTCAAAGATCTGTATGACAAGAACTTCAAGTCTCTGAAGAGAGAAATTGAAGAAGATCTCAGAAGATGGAAAGATCACCCATGCTCATGTATTGACAGGATTAACATAGTAAAATGGCCATCTTATCAAAAGCAATCTAGAGATTCAATTTGATCCCCATCAAAATTTCAACTCAATTCTTCACAGAGATGGAAAGAGTGATTCTCAATTTCATTTGGAACAACAAAATCCCAGGATAGTGAAAACTATTCTCAACAATAAGAGAACTTCTGAGGGAAGCACCATCTCTGACCTCAAGCTCTACTACAGAGCAAATGGTGCTGGCTTAAGTGGCAGTCTGCATGTAGAAGAATGCAAATTGACCCATTCTTATTTCCTTGTCCAAAGCTCAAGTCCAAGTGGATCAAAACCTCAACATAACACCAGATACACTGAATCTATTTGAAGAGAAATTGGGAAATAGCCTAGAACACATTGGCATATGAGAAAACTTCCTGAACAGAACACCAACGGCACAGGATCAACTATGGGATCTTATACAATTGAAAAGCTTCTATAAGGCAAAAGATACTGTCAATAGGACAAAACAGAAACCTACAGAATGGTAAAAGGTCTTTACCAACCCTATATTCAATAGAGGGCTAATATCCAATATATTCAAAGAACTAAAGAAGTTAGACTCCAGAGAATCAAATAACCCCATTTACAATGGGGTACAGAGCTAAACAAAGAATTCTCAACTGAGGAATATCAAATGCCCGTGAAGCACCTAAAGAAATGTTCAACATATGTAGTCATCAGGGAAATGGAAATCAAAATGACCCTGAGATTTCACCTTATACCTCCGAATGGCTAAGATAAAAAACTCAGGTGACAACAGATACTGGCAAAGATGTAGAGAAAGGGGAGAACTCCTCCATTGCTGGTGGGATTGCAAACTGGTACAACCACCATGGAAATCAGTTTGGCTGTTTCTTAGAAAATTGGACATAGCACTACCTGAGGAACCAGCTATACCACTCCTGGGCATATACCCAAAAGATGCTCCCAACATATAACAAGGACACATGCTCCACTATGCTCATAGCAGCCTTATTTATAATAGCCAGAAGCTGGAAAGAACCCAGATGCCCTTCAACAGAGGAATGGATACAGAAAATGTGGTACAGCTACACAATGGAGTACTACTCAGCCATTAAAAGTAATGACTTCATGAAATTTGTAGGCAAATGGATAAGGGCTGGTACAAGTTAGATCAAGGTCATGATTGGACACTAAAAGAATAAGGCAGGGAAATAGGGAGGGAGAGAAGGAGGAGGGAGAGGCAACATGGAGGCAGACATAAATGATCCTTGCCATGCATCTCTACATAGATACAGGTTGTTGTGAATACTTCTTAAGGGAGGGATTTCTATAGGCAAACGTATCTTTTCTAGGTGGGAGGTTTATGTCCTTATCAATGGGTTGTAAGTTTATTGTGTGGATGTATTGTACACTGAGTATTTAACATATAAATCTGGTTGTTGGGTTAAAGTTTGTTGAGTCTTGATTTTACCAGGTATCTGGAACCAGAGCTCCTGGCTGGCTAGGGTGGCCAAGGTGACTTGCAATGGGAGGGGAGAGACCACTGGGGCCAGATGATAGCTAGGCTAATGTGGCGTGGTTCCTCACTGAAGCCAGATGCTGATAATTAAGATAAATTAAGGTTAGTTCTATATAGCCCTACGGTGCTGGAACCAATGCCAGGGAGCTGCCGCCTGGGTTTGAGAGTACAAGGGACCAGGCATGGAGCGGTGACACACAGGAACTGGTCATGCCCCCTTTTTATTATACCACAACATCTGCCTTTTTTATTATACCACAACATCTACTTGTCCTCGCTCTGACTACGTTCATCTGCCCTGTCCTGAGGCATACAGGTGAAGACCTGTATTAGAACCTGCTCTTCCTTGGGATTCCAACATAGACTGAAGACCAGCAGGTCTCATGGGATCCTCTATGACTCCCGCACTAGACTGGGACTACTAAGACATCTAGTCTCATGGACTGAGCAACTACTAAATTCTTGGCCTTTCTGTCAGGCAACAGCCACTGATGAACGACCCAGATCACAGCCTACAGTACACCGACACTAACAAACCTTAGATTTATATATTCATTCTATCAATTCTGCTCTTTAGAGAATCCTGACTAATAACACAATGATAATGGGTGACTTTAATACTCCACTCTGTCCAATAGACAAGTCCAGACATAAACTAAATAAACTATGAGTTAAATAATATCACAAATCAAATGGATCTAATAGATATTACAGAACATTTGGTCCAACCACTAAAGAATCTATTTTCTTCTCACTAGCCAATGGAACTTTCTCCAGTGTTCACATATTAGGACATAAAGCAAGTCTCAGAAAATATATCAAAGTTGAAATAACATCCTGAATCCTGTCTGACCACTATGGATGAAAGCTGGACAGTAACAGTAGAAATGACAGAAAGTACACAAACTTATGAAAGCTAAACAACACACTCCTGAATGAAAACTGGGTCCAGGCAGAAATCAAGAAAGAAAAACTTTTAGGATACAGTAAGGAAAACCTGAAAGCCTTTTCTCTAGAGACAGGAATGAAACATGGGTGTCTACTTGCCTCACTCTCACTCAGTATAATCTTAGCTGGAGCAATAAGCCAAGGAAAGAAATAAGATGAAGTAGGTAGGAAAAGAAAGAAGTCAAGTATCCTTCTTTGTAGAAGATGCGATCCTTACACTGGAAGACCTTAACAACAGCACTAGAAAATCTTAGAAGTGGTAAGCAGTTTCAGCAAAGTGGTAGGATTCAAAACTCACATAGAGAACCATATTTTCCTGTGCACCAAAAAAGAACTTACCAACAAAAAATAGCCAAAAAAACCCTATTCACAGTAGCTTGAAACAACAAACAGGCAAACTGTTAACAAATATCAATCAATCAATCAGACAAACAAACCAAAAAAAAAAAAAAAAAAAAAAAGAAAGGCAAAAACATAACCCATGAATCCCAGGAATAAATCTAACCGAGGAAACCCTCTATGATGGAAATTTGAAGACACTGAAGGATGAAATTGAAGACACTAGAAGATGGAAAGGCCTCCCATGCTTGTGGATTGGCAGAATTGTTTTTGCAAGAACAGATATAATACAAATAGATTGAATAGATTCCATTCAACTTCTATCAAAGTATCAGTGCCATTCTTCATGGAATTATAAACAATTATAAAATTCATAGGGAAGTAGAGAAGACCCAACCATCCAAGCACTCCTAGGTAGAGAGAACCATGCTGAGGGAAAACTAGTTACCACAGTTATCTGATTTCCAATATACTACACAGATGTATTAATAAAATCAGCATATAGAAAAAAAAACCACATGTAGACCAGAGCAATAGAATAGTGGACTGGGAAACAAGCCACTGGGAAACAGCTACAGCCAACTAATTATTGACAAAGAAGTAAAAACAATAATCAAAGAAAACAACAAAACAACACAAAACAAAAGACATGACCTGGAGGAAAGGGCTCTTTAACAAATATTACTGAAGAGTGAAACTATTCCTTATTATATTCCGTTTTATTTTTTAAACCCTCAACATGGATCAAAGGCTTTACTGTAAGACCTGACACTGAAGGAGATATAGGAGGAAATGAGGTCATGTGCTAAGATATGGGCATAGGCCAGGGCTTTCTGAGAGGGACTCCTCGGCTCAAGAAATAGGACTGGTAACCAACCAACGGGAGTACATGAAATTAAACAAAGCTAGGTGCACAGCAAAGGGAGCCGTTACCACAGTGAAGAGAGCCTTTTGGAAAGGTAGTGTGCAGAATCTATAAACAACTCTAGACATCAAACACCCAATCATTGAATGGGCAAATAAATGAAACAGAAAACAGTCTATTCTTGCAGCCACCCGGGGAATCCAAATGAAAGCTATCTTGAGATTCCATTGGAACCTTGTCTATCACAAGGAAATCAACGAGGATCGGGCACGGTGGCACACAGCTGTCATCTTAGCCCTTGGGGAGGTGCGGGCTCAGTGATCAGGAGTTCACTGAGGCCGACTTAGGGTACGTGAAACCCTGTCTAAAATCCTCTCCCTGCCGGTTCTCTAATCAGAAAGAATAACAGTGAATGCTAGTGAGCATGCGCAGACAGAGAAACTAGGCAACGTTGCTGTGGGAGATGTAAACTGGCACAGCCACTGGGGAAATTGGCATGGAAATCTCCTTGAAAACTGAAAAGGAGGCTGCTACTGGATTCAGTCTTGGTGATTCCTGAGGGAAAGCTCAAAGACACACAAGCCAGCAAACAACAGCGATCCCTGAACAGCCCTCCGTGTCGGGGCACTATTTACAACAGCCAAGCAGCAGAATCCCTATGTGCCTGTATCACAGAGGAACGGATACAAATGTCTAGACACAATGGAGTTTCATTTAGCTACACTGAAAATGAAATCGTAGTTGCTGGAAAGCGGATGATACTGGAAACCACCGTGTCGAGCAAAATTAGCCAGAGCAAGAAGCACAGATAGATACTGCATGATTTCTTTCAAATAATACATATATTTTATGATATATAATTTATTATATAATATAAATCATATCTTAGGGAATGTATCTAGCTGTTCATAAAGGCTGTTAAACTCGTAAAAATTCAGCCTAAAATTTACGGGGTTAGCACTGCCAGAGGTTTTGGCCCCACTCACAGTTTCTGGAAAGGTTCATTTGGGTGCTAGGGCTCTGGGTCTACCATGTATCTGTGGTGAGGCACAGGCTACCAGGAGCCTGTCTGAACAGCTGAGGGCTGACAGAACATGGCTTTTAAAACTTTTTTTAATTCATTAATTAATTTATCCACTTTATATCCGGATCACAACTTCTACTCCCTGCTTTCCTCCCAGTCCCACCTTACAAGTTCCTTCCCCCATGACCCCCTCCCGTTCTCCCTGTGGCGCGGGGGGGGGTGTGGGGGGAAACTCCTCCTTGGTTACCAATCGTAGCAGGACTAAGCAAGTCCTCTCTCACTGAGGCCCAACCAGGCAGTCCAGCTAGGGGAAGGGGATCCAATGGCAGGCAACAGAGCTAGAGACAAGCCCCGCTCCAATTGTTATGGGACCCGCATGAAGATCAAACTGCACATCTGCTACAAATACGTGGCGAGCCTAGGTTCAGCCCCTGCAGATCTTTAGTTCATTCTTCGAGGGCGCCCATGGGCCCAGGTTAGTTAATCTACTCTTCCATAAGACTCTCGGAGCATTGCCTGATGTTTGGCTTTGGGTCCCTGCATCAGCCTCCATCTGCTGCTGGATGAGGTCTCATGTTTGTATGTCCCTGGTGCTGCTGCGGGCCTGGTGAAGGTTGGCAGAGAGAGGAGAGGTAGCAGGACAGTGGAGCTCTGCGGGGACAGCACACTGCCCAGGACAGCCAAGTATGTCCCAGGGGAGTCAGCGTCCCTTCTGCGATTTCTGGATCCTTCGCTACCATCTCCTTTGTCTGACTTACAGGTGAGCAGATCTGGCTGAGCAGAAGAGACCTGGAAGGTTACAGGGCCACCTAGACATGGTTCCTGCTGTGGTGCTGCTGACTCACGGTCGCTCTCCCAAGCTGGACAGCCAGGAAATTGCGCGTGAGGATAGTTTCCAGGTCACCAGGACAGAGCATACCTTTTTGAAGTCTGAAATTCCTGCACTCTGCAAGATTCTCTTTGGGTGGGACAGTTGACTTTCTCCCAACACCGTGGCCTCACGGTGATTCAGAGGGCTTCAACGGAACTCAGAAGATGAATGGGTTTGTTTGAGTTGCCTCAGGAGCAAGAGCAATTGTCATGATTTGTGGACCCAATGCAAAATGAAATAACCAGTTCCTCCCTTAAAAGAAATTAAGTATCTAAGAGACTCCAAGAGCAGTACATTAAACCAAGGAATGGCCCGTATGAGCGCAGGGGGCTTTGTAACTTGTTGGGTCTTACTGTTGAGAAAATCGATTAGTGGCAACCGGTCATTAAGGGAGCCTGGACTCAGGGACAAGGTGACATAGAGCCACCTTTTGGTGAAAAGATTATCAAAAACGTTTTTAGACATGTTTTTATTTGAGGCTAAACGTCGATCTTAGGAACATGTCTTTAACATGTCTACAAGTATGCCTTTCAACTTCGTTGATGTAAATGTTTCCCTCTCCACCTGGGAACCGGCTTGTCGGGGCTTCCCCTTCCACTGAGTCCTGCCCTGTGACCAGCTGCTTCTGGGTCGTGTCCTTTTGTGCTCAGCATCTGCCAGGCAGAGGGAGGAGATGAATTCATTAAAGTCCTCAAAGAGGAAAAGAATTTCTTGATTGGGGTCCGAGTTGAATAGGGGGTAAAAAAGGTCCTTTCCCCACCCCCATCATTCTGGATACACGTGGGAACAGTGCCCTCTA
The DNA here is from genome assembly GCF_011064425.1 of Rattus rattus. NCBI lineage: Eukaryota > Metazoa > Chordata > Mammalia > Rodentia > Muridae > Rattus > Rattus rattus. The sequence goes on from NC_046156.1 coordinate 219,595,183, forward strand.
TCTGGGGTCCTGGACATCTTTGCATTTGCAGCTAAGGGTTCCTCTTGCTAGAAATCCTCCTGTCATTTAGCCCTTACTACAATTTTGCAAATTGTCTTCCTTTGTGCAGGCTACCGAATCTCTAATTTAATACAGATTACACAGTAACTATGTGGTTTATGTCTCTTTTACGTTTACATGAGACTTTCGGTTACACAGTGCGAACACACAAGAGAACCCATGGTGCATTTGTCCTTATGTTCAAATGTCCAAGTGTCCAGATGTTCAAAAATGTCAGTGTATTTTGCATGATCACAAATCTTTAAATAGAGGAAACTGGAGACCAAAAGTAGGTGTGTGTGTGTGTGTGTGTGTGTGTGTGTGTGTGTGTGTATACTTTTCTGGTCCTTAACAAGAAGGTAAGTTAATTTTTGTCTGATTTTTCTCCCATTGTCAAATAAATATTGCATTTACATTTCCTTTAAATTTTGGATACATGAAAGATATTTTCATGAATTATATAAGGATATATTGTAACTATAATGGATCTGTGTAAAAATTGTACACATATTAAATTCTGATGCCAAAGAATTTATGAATTAAAAATATGTACATTGATACTTTGATAGATAACCTTAAATTTGCCTGTGGAAAAATTTCTTTTGCTATTTTTTTTTGTGTGCGGTATTTGTATGAGTGTGTATGAATGGTTTTGCGTGTGTGTGGGCTCATCTGGGTGGGAGTGCATGCGTGCACATATCTGCACATTGTATATGAAGGCAGAGGTTGATGCTGGGAAATCATCCCCCAACACTTATTCATTGAGGCAGGGTCTCTCAACCAACAGAGTTCATCCACATGACTAGGCTGGTCTTGTTAGTCATCTTGGTCTCAGGGTGAGGCTGGAATTACAGGCAGGTGGCCACTCCCACTGGACACGGATGGGGATCCAAAATCTAGTTCTCATAGCCACACACCAAGCACTTTAAGCACACAACCATTGCCCCAGCCTCAGATGAGGAAGTTAGATGATCTGGGATTAGATTCCCACAGACATTGCGGGACGGTTTTTGTCTCCCCTTTCTGATGTAATACACAACTGATTTTTAAATTTCTTCCATACCTAATAGTTAGAAAGTAGGATGTTATGTGGGGGTGGTGCTGGAAAAATGGCTCCGAGTTGAAGAAGCCCTTACTGCTTTTGCAGAGGACCTTGGCTTTGTTCCCAGCGCACACATGGTGTTCACAAACATCTGTAACTCCAGTTCCTCCAATGTCCTCTTTGCACCTCTGAGGACTCGAGGCGTGCACCTGGCACACACACACACACACACACACACACACACACACACACACGCACGCACACACACACATACATCAAATATGCATACACATAAAATAAAAAAGTAATTTTACAAATAAAATGGTTAGTTATTCAAATTTCACTTATTTTGAATAAACCCAATCACCTTCGAAATGTTGAAAGCCTTTTGCGTTTTAGAGCCTATCAAGCTAATGTTTTGGGCCAGTTTTTGCTTGGCTACTATTTTTTATACTTGTTTGTCGGAATAGAGATACATGTATTTACATATATGCATACATTACAACTTTAGAATAATATGAATGATATAATCTATAATGCATTATATATATTTCTTCATTTAATGCTCGTAAGCCAGAAAAGAAAGGGTATGTAGGCAGGAGGCTAGTATATAAAAAAATCTCTTGAGCAAACAAGAGGAAAGAATCATAGACCATTATTCTCTATGTTGTGATTAATTTCCATACAGAAATTTAAAATTTCTGAGTAGCCAGTTGCCCTATTTTAGAGCCTGTAGTTTGAAAGCAGTTTCTAGAGCATCTTAACCAGCTATTGTAAATGCTTCCCCACTGTTTCCTTTTAGCAGGTATTAATGTCTTTGTTTGGTAGATTGATGTCATTTATCTATGTCTAGTCTATTATTATGAGAGGCAGAAAGTAGAAATATTTCTCCCTGGGTGGTTCCTAAATTGTACTGACAACTTTTCCTGGGCATCCATCTCTATCTACCAACTTGGAAAGACCCATTTCTCAGGTCTGGATGTGTCTGTTGTTGGTTTTGGTCCATCCTGCTGTTTCTCTGTCCTTTGGTATCCTTTGACACCATGATCCTTTAACTACTGAAACTTCCTAGTTATCCTTTCCTCTTTGTTTGGCCTCAGCCCCTAGTACACTTCTTTCATAGGCTATTCTTGATGGCCCTTACAGCTTGTTTTCCATGAACGAACATTAGCTTATCTCTTCCCAAAGCTTTATTTTTGCTGGTGCCTTTTGCTATTGTTATCGTTTTTTGTTTTTGTTTTTGTTTTTTTTGTTGTTGTTGTTGTTTTGGATAGTGTCATGATTTGGTTATGAAATGTTGGAGGCTTGGTGTTGGCATTCCTTCGAGGCTCTGCCCAATAGTTACCTGGCATTCGAGTCATGGCATCAAATGTGTGTGTTTTTTTTTTTTTTTTTTGCCAAGTTATGTTTGGTAGGTAGAGAAAGAGCAAATGATTTTTTTTTTAAAGCCAAGGATATGTTTTATAGAACCATGTATGTTGTGGTGAGAGTGGGTACGTCAGTAGGCCCATGCTCAGGCATACCCCACCCCCACCTCTGAGGTACCAGCTATATGGATATAGTGTAGAATAGAGTTTAGGGGCATGGGAAGAGGAGTTGAGAAGGGAATAGAGTCAGAGAAAGAGAGGGGACAGAGGTGGTGGAGGAGGAAAGAGAGAGATAGATAGATGAGTGAGAGAGAGAGAGAGAGGAGAGAGAGAGAGAGAGAAGAGAGAGAGAGAGAGAGAGAGAGAGAGAGAGAGAGAGAGAGAGAGAGAGAGAGAGAGACAGGCCAGTGTCTTTTAAAGCAAGCCAGGCCTACCTGGCTATTGCCAGGTAACTATTGGGCGGGGCATAGAAGGAATTCCAACTTTTGATCCTTAGATGGTAGCTTCCATCACTGAAAAGTGACTGCTCTCAAGAGCTCTGACCTCATCAATAGGTTAATTCACAGAGGGCGGTCATGACAATCCACAGCTGGGGTCATGATTTGGTGGCGTTGTTGGGATTCCGTGGAACTAGGAGGTGGAGCCCAGCCGGAAGAAGTAAGCCGCCGGAGCGAGGCTTTGGCAACGCATCTTGTGTTCTCTTCTGTTCCTGAGAGGAGCTCATTTATTCGGTGGTTTGCTCCTTGCTCTTCAGCCTCACGGCGAGCTCAGAAGCCACTGAGGTAAATGACAGGGGCGCAGACCTCTGAGACAACGAGACAGATAGATCAGTTCTTCTCTGGTTCTTTTAGGTAACGTTACAGCAATGGGACCAACATAGAATGCAAGGAATGGACACCGCTACTTCAAACCTTGCTAGCTAGCCAAGAAGAGCTTAAGGTGAGTTTACTCAAATTCAACTGCCGTGTGAGTCAGGTATTATTAATCTCGTTTTACGGAGGAAATAGCTCAGCTCAGAGGTTATAAACATCCTGTATTCTCAAGGTTACAAGTTCGGCTAGTCTTGGAGATGGTGTGAATCCAGATGTGTATGAATATGCGTTTGATCTTCTTTGACAGTCGCTGTCTACAAACACAGCCGGTTTCATCATCTATGACTTTTGGACAAGGAAGGACTTGGGTACCAGAGTCAAACATGTGTTGGAATACGATCATGTAAAGAAACAAGGTGTACTTAAAATAGCTTAGGCTTGGGTCCTGGAAAGGCCTCAGTTTCCCCTGTCTTTACTATGAGATACTGATAAAAAGTATTTAATTTCTGAGACTGGGAATGTGCCTGCCGTCCCTTTTAGGGTACCCCAGGGATTCCACCTATCTCGACCAGTAATCAGGGTACCTTTCACAGCGGCCACCCTTCAACTTTCAGAGAAGTGGGTAGTAGAAAGGTGTGAAACAGATGCCCTCCAGACTCAGAAAGACGTCTATCACATGCTTCGTCTCTTGTTTGGGAAAAAACCTAAGCTTATGCAACAAAACAAAGCAAAAACAAAACAAAACACAGGAAAACAAAAAAAGGCAAGAAATGGAAGAGAATGACTTAGAAGCAGGAAGGGGACTAGCTAGCTCACAGAGTATTAGCCAAGTATACTATATACTTTTAGGAAAATGTAGTATGAAAGCCTGCCCACCATTTGGTACGGTGACTATATACAATTTTTATTTATTTATTTTTTTTAAAAAGCAAAATTGGGGTTGGGGATTTAGCTCAGTGGTAGAGCACTTTCCTAGCAAGCACAAGGCCCTGGGTTCGGTCCCCAGCTCCGAAAAAAAGAAAAGGAAAAAAAAAAAAGCAAAATCAAGTTTACCAAACTGATGAGCTTTCCCAAGACAGGTGAAGCTTTGGGTAGAAACTTTGGTCATGGGAAAAATGTTTGGGTCCCGCAGGGAAAGGGGCTGTGTCTAGGACGACGTGTGGTCTTGCACTCAGAGCTCTCAGAGCTGGGCCTCTTACGTGTATTTTGGTCTTTATTGGAGGTTGGCCTTCATCCATCATCTTTTCCTAGGGCTGATTTTTTGCTAGAAAATATGCACTGGGCCTGGAGATAAAGCTGAGCGGTTAGAGCACACACTCACTGGCTGCCCTTCCAGAAGACCTGGGTTCAATTCCTAGCACCCACATAGCAACTCACAGCTGTCTATAGCTCCAGTTCCAGAAAATCCAACACCTTCACACATACATACAGGCAGGAAAAACACCAATGCACACAAAATAGAAATTAATAAACTTAAAAAAGAGAAAAGAAAATATTTGCACTGAAAAAGAACTCACTTAGAATAGGGACTGAAATTTATAGAGAATAGTAAAATATGTTTTTTTTTAAATAGTTGTTTTTAAAATCAAATCCAATACTTGTGAAAATAAGTTTTGTTTTGGGATGAAATTAATGTACTTCAAAAAATCAGAGCGAGTGAATCAAGATTGACTCATTTTTGGTAAAAAGATGTTTGAAGACAAATTTACGAGTGGGCTTTTATCTATCTATCTATCTATCTATCTATCTATCTATCTACTCATTTATTTATTTTTGCATCATGAGCAAACCTTTGAGGGATGCATCGTTTTTCCTATGTCCTGAATCAGGCAGAATTTAGATAATTTTGCTTCGCTGAGCCCAGCTGTTATTTCCTTGCTAATTTCCTAGTCCTTTAATTGCGAAGACCTTTTCTGCCGGACTGTTTCCACAGCGACTCTCTGTAACCCCAGAGGTTCTCAACCATAACTTTTGTTGACTGTAGATTTGTTAATGTTTTTGCAAATTTGGCAGTTTTCCTTTTCAGTCACCTCGTCCTCGCGTGGATAGGCTTTTTAAAATCGGAGCCTGCGACATCTGGAACGACTGTGGTGAGCTGAACAGCCAGGTAGGCCCGAGCAAAGCCTTGTGAACTTTGAGAGGGACTTTGCAGCTGTGACCGAGTTAAGAATTTTTAGATTGTTTTTAAAAATCAATCAATTAATTAACATTAAACTCCGCCTCCTCTTGGTACCGCCTCACATAGGTCCACTCTCCAATCTCCCATCCCTTTTCCTCTGAGAGGATGGAGGGCGACCCATCCCCATTCCCCTCTACCCTGGTGCATCAAGTCTCAGCCAGGGTAGGCACATCCTCTCTCACTGAGGCCAGACAATGTAGCCCTACTGGGGAACGTATACCACAGTCAGGCTACAGCTTTATGGAGAACCTCCACTCCAGTCGCTGGAGGGTGGGGGTGGGGGACTGCGCTGAGCCTCTCTGCTACATATGCGCTGGGGGCCTCATTCAAGCCCGTGTGTTCTTTGGTTGGTGGCTCAGTCTCTGAGAGCTCCCAGACAGATATTGAGATCTCAAAGGTCTCATTCTGGGTTATTCCGGCGGACCGGATGCAACTACAGAGGTCCTTATGGAAGACAGGAGCTGAGGGTGGGTATAGCTGGTGCCGGACTGGAAGAGGAGGTTTGAACCCATGAAACCGTGAGCTGAGGAAAGCCCTCTGGCCCTGGAAATGAGAATTGGGGCAAGTTCTCTTCTGAACTTCCAGCGGGAACGAGCTTGGCAAAAATGTATATCTTGCCTCCTAAGACTTACTTTAGACTTCTCATCACCAGAAGCCTAAGAATAAATGTATGGTGCCTTCAGCCACTAGGTGGCGACTGGTGATCCTTAGCTGCAGCCTCTGGTGGGAGATGCCAAACTTCTGACAGGAGCGAGGAGGGAACACAGGTTTCGAGCGGTGTGGGTTGGACGGAATCAGTCCACTAGTGAATGTTCTAATGACTCCAGGTAGCTTAGAACTATGGTGTATGAGTCTCTGTGTGCATTCGGTAGGTGCCTATGCATGTGTATGCACCTGTGTATTCTTGTGCGCGTGCGTGCGTGCGTGCGTGCGTGTGCGTGTGCGTGTGTGTGTTACAAAGAAAAGCAAGTATTAAAGAGAAATGTATAGAGGGCTTTTCCCATTTTCTGTTTTGTCTGGAGATGGGCTTCCTCCCAGTCAGAGGGGCTTGGCCTTGAATTGAAGAAGCCATAGAGGTTTGAAGTGGGAGAAAGAACCACCCAAGTGGGCACTCTAGCCGCTGACCTGGGACTGTGGTCGAGCCAGAATGAGAGTAGGTGCTGCTGTGCCAACTAGTAGGTGTTGGGGTGGCAGAGGTAAGTCGGGGGGTCTTGTAGAAGGGTGTAATTTATATATGTATCGCTCCCAAGCAGCTGTCCTTCATGTAAATCATCAATCCCCATCCGGGGCTCGGCTTCTATGTCAGCTTTTTATTCCTCTGTTTATTTATTTGGTGTTGGGAGTTGAATTCACAGCTTTGTGCATGCCGAGCACATGTTCTGCCACTTGGCCACACTTGTCGTTTCTTGCCAGAGGCTTCTCAGCCAGGTGCTTGAACCCGAGATCTGGGCTGACACCATAGTTGTTTGCTTAAGGCCCTGTTGGTCTTTTCCCAGGAGGTGACTTTGCAGTGCTTTTGGAGCCTCTGCTTGATGGGCAAGGGCGAGGCCTCCCCCTAGCCTTGGCTCTCTGCTTCTGGACCGCATTTACCTGCCTCTCTGACCTTGCAGCAGTCAAACATCTGTCGATCCTAATTTCTTTCTCTGGTCAGTCTCATTGGCCTTTCCTGAGCCTCGGTTGTTCCGCTCTGGAAAGCCTTCTGTACATATTGATGAGCAGTATGTGGGAATTCGAGAGCAAAGTCAATGGAGCCTGTGTATCTGCACATGAAAGCTTACATCCTGGTACCACTTACTTGCCAGCAACCCAAGCCGGGTTCTGATTAATAACAGCTATGATTGTAACCAGATTCGAAGCATGCGGCCCAGAGGAAACAAAGACTGTGAAGCCAATTTCCACACAGGCTCGGTGACTGTCAGCGTGAAGCACTGACTGGGGGCTTCTACGCGGTTTCAATTAAGAGTTCTATTTTTTTTTCCCTATGCCCTCTTCCTCTTCCCAGAGATTAAATGCCAGTTTCAGCTTTGAGACACCCTCCCCGAGTTATTGGGCTCTTGGGTGCTGCCTGTGTTTATCCCACCGTGTGCAGTGAGAGTTGAGGGTTTTTATTGTTATTTTTCCCTCTGTCGAGGGTTGCATAATGATTAACAGTTGGTCAGAGAGGTCGTTCAAGGGGCATAGTTTGCTTCGATTCCACACAGACCGGAACATGGCCTGGCTTCTCATTCGGAGCAGTGTCCCTTGCTGGAGAAACAGAACCTGTCTGAGGATTTCTGTCTTGAACTGATAAGGTTGCGGTAGGGCACAATGGGATTTTTTTTCCTTAGGCTCCCAGAGTCCAGCAGAGCAGCATCCATGTGGACTTCCGCTGTCCTGCTAGAATTCCAGGAAACTAAGGCAGAATGGAAAGTTCCAGGGTCCCCAATGTGCCCGTCCCAGAAGTATATTGTGGGCCAACACTGTATGACTCTATTCTGGCCCTAAGGGTGTAATTAAGTCCCTGGGTGATTCCTACTGAGACCGAATAGCACCGGAAGTGCAAAATAAAGCCGCATTCCTTGGTCTGAGGGAGAAGCAAGGATCAGTGTCAGCAGTTTTTCCTCCCACAATGGTGAAACAGGTATGTCAGAGTTACTTTTTTTTTTCCTATGTGAATTTTTCGTGAGCAGAAAGACGCTTAGATACAAAGTCATTTACTAAACGGAGAGGAAAATTCCTAGATAGATGTCTATGTTTTGCCTGGTGGCTGACATGCAAGAATTGTTTTGACAGAAAGTAAATAGCAAGGCAGTATGGGAGACTTGAGAAGAAAAAAAAAATGGTTCGGCTCATGTGTTATTTACTGAACAGGACCAATCAATTTTACTTCCACCGCCAGAGGAGGGAGTTATGTGACTGTGTTGGGCAAGGCTCACAAATTACAATCAAGAAGTAAATAATATTGAAACCTTACAAATTGAATTTTTATTAAGAAATTCATCTCTGGTTACCTCAGGGTTTATAAAATCTTTTAGTGCTCGCGGAAGAAGGCAATATATCTCAATGTACAATACCAGATTGATTGGGGTGAGTAATTTTAATTTTTTAGGGTCAGAAATATACCTCACCTTTTAAAAGAGGCTTAATGGGAAGGAAGCTGACAAATGCGCTATAAAAGACAGCCTGTGTCTTCTTATGCTGCCTTTTATCCACATTACCAGTCCTGCTGTGGGTTCCATGCGCTTTACAAATTGGGATTAATGGCTTTTTTGCATGTGAGTTTCAAGGTCACAATTTCATAAATTGTGCAAATAAACAAATCCTTCTCTATCACTGACTCTGTGTGCTTAACATTTATATATTTATTACTTTCTGAATTTATAAGATACAGGAACTGATATTAATAATTTGTATTTCCTGTGCGAGGCGTATAGCTTAGCTAGAAAATACGAGTGCAGACTTCGCCGTCGCATTTTTTGAAGACGGAGCAAGTGGGGATGTCTTCTGCTAGTTGCCCCAGTCTCTTCAGTCAAGGCAGAAATAATAGCAACTGAGCTTTGAGAATATTATGTGAAAGGCGTTTTGCATGTAGACTGTCATTTCAGAAAGCTATATATTACTGATATCGCGTTATGGCGAGGGGAATTCTAGGCCGAATCTCAGGTCTCTCTGTGTTACTAATGGCAGTGTCAGATGGGTTTTGAGTGACAGTGTGCACTGACCCCCAGCGTCCATCTCTGTGTGCCTATCACCATTAAAAACACTTTATTTGCTCTTTTATTTATCTATACTGTTTTGCCTGCATGCACATATGTGCACCTTGTGCATGGCCCTGGCATCCCAGGACCAGAAGAGGGTGTCAGGTCCCCTGGAACTGGAGTTACTGTGCATTGCCGTGTAGGTGTGTTAGGAACTGTGCCTGGGTCCTCAATGGTCTCAACGGCAGAGCCATCCCTATAGCCCTTTCAGCATTTCCTCAAGAGCGAGATCCCGTTTCAGTTCTGCACTGTGGTGTCTGACGCACCGAGAGCGCGCCGATGGAAGGAACTTAAGGACGGTTGTTTCAGCTCACAGGTCAAGGGTACAGGCTACCGTTCTGGGGAAGTCACGGCAGCAGAGACTGAGGTAACCCTTCACGTTGCAGAGAAGCAGCAAAGGGTAAGGGATGAATGCGAGCATGTTAGCAATCAGTTCCCTTCTGCTTCCTCAGGTGCAGAGCCCACGATTAGGTGGATCTTCCTACAACACTTTACGTAGCCAGGACACCTACCCCACCCATACTCAAGGTCCCTTCTCCCAGACGATTCCAGATTCTGTCCAGTTGACCATCTTCATACTTTTTGATAGAAAGAAAACATCCACGTCCTTCGTTTGATTGGACAAAACAAGTCACAAAGACCCACCTCTTTTGCCTGGGTAGGTAAGTGCAGTATTCTCCCGTTCCAGGAGGCAGGGTACATCATCAACAAATGGCATGGTAACACAAGCTTTCAGGGAAAAAAATGTAAAATAAATAAAACCGTTTTTCCTTCTCAGGTCCTGCTCCCAGAATGATGACTCTGAGACTAATGATTTATTAATAAATGACTTGGCTACAAGCCTCAACTCATTCCCTGACTAGTTTGTAACTTATTTAACCCATTCCGTCACTATGTCTATTTTATGTTTTCCACACAGCCAGCTGCCTCTCCTTCTGCCCTGGCCTCTTTCTTCCTCAGCGTCTCCCCAGCACCTCCCCTTACTCACTCCTTTTCATCTCTCCTTTCCCAGAATCCTCTCTCTTCCTGTCAATGTCCCACCTCCTATTTCCTGCCTCAGCTCATTGGCCATCGGCTTTTTATTGACAGGTGTTGCCTATAAGAGATTCTTTCTACAAAGAAATCTGTGTTAAATTTTGATATAAGTATACATTGGCAATTAAGTTTCTAATATGTAGCAGTGACACCTTTAAATGTTCACTGGGCTTGTTCCTAGGGTTCAGAAAATAGATAACTGCTCCGAAGATGGTTCTGATTCTGTTGCATGCGTTGATGAATTGGTAATATCTTCGTTTTCTTTCAAAAGGTCCCTTTAATCAGGGAACCTCCAGACTTAGGCTCCAATGGATTTGAGTTGCCCCTCAACTCCTTTCAGTACCCAGGCACCGGCTTGTATGGCAAAGCCCTTTGTGGTCACCTCCTTAATGAACCCTGAACATGGAGGCTTACCTTCTTTAATTATTATTTGGAAACCACCATTTGAGGAAGAAGATAAGGGAGATTTAAAAGTAACCAACACAAGTATGTTGAGAAAAATGAAGGGTGGAAAAATTATCCCGATTCACTATGTACATCCCCTAAAGTGTGCCCACTTACATAATCATACGAGAAACCGAAAATTAGAACTTCGATTTTTGATTCAAAAGGGGTAGGTCTCTTGGTACTGTCATATGAGATTGTGTTCTGAGAACGGCGAGGTGTAAATTAGCTCTCAGGTATCAATTTGAACAAATCTGAGAGGCGAACAGGTAGAAAATTGGTTAGAAAAAAATTCATAGGCAGAGAAGGAAATGCTGGTTGGAGCTTGAAGGCAAGAGAAACATTAGTTGTCCTAAAATATAAATTGTGTGCAGTGATTGCAATTAATAATCCATCAAACAAAAATGGGACGAAACCGTCTGGAACTCTGTTCTGAAGTTTTGACCAGAATTGGTGTTTGTTTTTGTTTTTTTGTTTTTTGTTTTTTTTTAAAGATTTATTTATTTATTATATATAAGTACACTGTAGCTGTCTTCAGACACACCAGAAAAGGACATCGGATCTCATTACAGATGGTTGTGAGCCACCATGTGGTTGCTGGGAATTGAACTCAGGACCTCTAGAAGAGCAGTCAGTGCTCCTAACCTCTGAGCCATCTCTCCAGCCCTGTTTTTTTTTTTGTTTTTTGTTTTTGTTTTGTTTTTGTTAATTTTTTTTTTGATGTTGGCTTTTAATTTTGTGCCTCTGTCAATACAGTACAGCGATCTCACAAAGGTGTGCTCCTTGTCTTACAGTGTCTGGCAGTGCGCCTGCTTGCCCTGTGAAAGATGCACTCACACAATCAAAATAATATTTTCCTTCAGGTTTCCTGGGGCGAGCGGTTCTGCAATCTTCCAGTAATTGTTTTAGAAAGTCAGCCCTGGGTTTGGGTTTTCTCTTAAATCTTTCCATGCCTGTGGCTCTAGACTCCTTTTTGGAGATTTCTGTTAAGAAACTGGGCCAGGTTGGAGAGGCCAGTACCATTAATTACTCAGTGCGAGATGGTGCTGCTATGAAAGGACCCCTCTCTGTATGGGTCCAAAGTCTCCTTCCACAACTGTGATCAGGGATGAGAACTCATGAGCATTGGATCACACAGTGTGAGCTGCTGAGGTAGCCTTTCAAACGGACACATTTCTCTTGCTCACAACCCGGGAATAATGAAGGTCTGTAGACGTATATAATCATTTATGTGTAATAAATTAGCAATTATTTAGTCTATTATACAGATTTTCCTGTTTCTTGTTGACCCTCAGTGAAAACTAGAGAAGTTGAATAGCTAAATATAAGTCGATTCTTCTTCTTTTTTTTCCTTTTTCTTTCTTGCTAATGAGTAAATGGAGGCCTTATGTGGCTGGTCAGTTCACACGGTAGAAAAAGTACTGAAGTCTTTCCAGGCAACTTCTTCCAGGGTCCAGGCATCTGAGCGTACACCAACTTCATCCCGTGGCTGCCTCCCTCCCCGATGTGTTTTGGGCGTGGCTGCTTACCCTTGTTAAGTTTACTTAGCAGAATGGCTGAGCGTAAGAACGGTAAGGTAAGGGCCAGGCAGGGAAGTAGTTAATGAAAGTACCCAGGAGAATGGGACTCTTTCACAGAGCCCTATCAACGGTTGATAAATAGGCAAGCTCTACGTTTTCGTTGTTCTTCTCACATTTTCCGTAGTGAAGCACTACCCAGAACAGTTGCATGAAAGAACACTGCACAGTGTTTGGGGGCGTGGGGGTGGGGCGTAGAAGCAAGCAATAGTTGAGAAGTGCAGGCTACGTCATCGGCGGAGGGCGGTAAGGCGCATGAGCAGCTTTGAAGGGGATACACCGGAACTACTATTACCGGTTCCATGTTACCAAACCTTAAGACTAGAATACTAGGAAGCGCCACATAAGACAATAACATAGAACTGGAAGAAGTTGCTTGGAACACTACGGATCCTCTGGAGCCAAAATACGGAGGACCTCTGACCAAAACAGCAGTTTCAGTGGACGGTGGGCTGTAAATTCTTGGTAGGAGAGGACAGGTCTCCACGGAATCGTTCCGAGGTCAGATCTGTTGAGATTGCAAGGATAGTAGGTAGAGTTAAAGAGGAATGTTTAAGCCAGAGACAGGCAAGTGACATGACTAGCTCAGACTTGGTTAGCAAAGGAAACACCAGGCTGCTCTCACGATAACTTGAGATTTTTGTTAACCTGATATTCTCTAGAAAGAGAAGGAAAACCCAGTAATTATATGGTTGCTACGCCACTGTCAAAAGAGGCTGTCAATTTGTATCATCTTAATACACCAACTAGGGACTGTTAATTATAGTTTTCACTCTGGTAAATTGCAGGAGAAGCTATATAAATTACGCCGCCACTTACAACATTATCTGGAGCTAATCCAGAAAGTGGCAGATGACCTTCAATCAGCAGTTCTCAGACTGTGACCTACACCTCAGGACTTACTAGAAGTCCTGGTTCTCAACGGGACTCCTCACCACCACATGGGAAACTCTGGTGGCCGGCTCAGCATAGTTCATTGTGACAACCACTCCACAGGTAACTGTGACACACACACACACACACACACACACACACACACACACACACACACACACACACACACACACACACACACACACACACACACACACACACACACACACACACGGGCGCCAATCCAGGCTGCTGCTGCTTAGAGTGGCAATGGCTAATGCCAGGTCTTTTCCTTGAAGTGCTGATGAGGGTAGGAGATAAGCAGTAGGGTTGGTGTAGGTATAAAGCCGGCCTTGGGGGCTGGGGATTTAGCTCAGGGGTAGAGCGCTTACCTAGGAAGCGCAAGGCCCTGGGTTCGTCCCCAGTCTCAAAAAAAGAACCAAAAAAAAAAAAAAAAAAAAAATAAAGCCCGCCTTGAACGCACATGTCTGTGCTTGGCCCAAATGGTTAGCATTGCTTGAGGTTTGACCGCTAGATAAATCGAGGTAATAATGACACCGCACAGCTGAAAGACAAGTTACCAGGAGCATCAAAGGGCGGGGCAAAGAGTCTGAAGGATAACGACAACAGGATGGATCAGCCACTCAGTGATTGTTTTAGGGCATTGTCGCGGGGCTGCCCTGAATTCTGACACAGTGACCTTCTTTGACATAGAAGCAGCAAAATTTTATTTTCTGGAAAAGGTCAAGACCAAAATTATTTCGTAGAAATAATTTTCTTGGTCAGGGGAAATAGGAATTGACGATGCCGTCTGAAAATTTTGTTGAAAAATGTTATTCGATTTGGGACAGCGATAAGTCATGAGGCGTCTGGAGCCTTTCTTCTTTAAGCTCTCATGGAGTCTATGACAGATAATCGTTCAATTAGGGAAAAAAAGACACAAAAGGGCCCCGTGTGCCATTCACCACAGTTACTCCTGTCCTGAGATACCAGCATTTCTTTTCTTTTCTTTTCTTTTTTCTTTTGGCAGAATATTAGGTAACAAGATGCTTCAGGAGAGTATAATCCTTCTGGCTAAAATTCCCAAAACGGCAAAATAAGTCACTGCCTGTCATTTTCTGAGGAGGAGAGGAAGCAAAACCTGTTCTTAATCACTGGGCAGCTGGTATGTTTTTAATTGTCTGCGTTTATAAGCAGTAATGTAAGAGTAGCCTTCAGTATGCTTATGTAGTGTTTCCCCACACTGCTGTGTACCACAGCCCAGGGAACCTGTTACACAGGCAGATTGTGCACCCTGGAGGCTCTGATTTAGGGAGGGGGGTTGATTTTTTAACGAGCATCCCAGCAATTTTGGTGCAGGTGGGTCGGAGACCACACTTTCTGAAACCCTGCCCAGGGCCTACCCATAATTTACATGCTTATTATCCGAGGGTATCTAAAAGTGGCTGGCAATTCATAAAATACCAGTTTAGTGCCAATAAAGATTTAACTGCGAGGAGTAGATGTTTATTGCAATAGAATCTCTTTTGTTGGACCTTGGAGAAAATGAGTAATCATTACAAAATAAATTTTTATTTAAAAAATGTCATACTGTGGTTTTTTTTGGGGGTGGGGCAGTTTTAGGTTTCCAATAAGTCAAGCAGACAGTAGACTGTCAGTTCTTCTTCCCCCACCCCCACTCCAGCCCCCTGCCTCGATGGGATCTTGGATGACTGAAGAATCTTCACTATAATTAAGCAGTATTGGTGGGTTGCGTTGCCATTAACGAAAGTCTATAAAGAGTTCTCACTGCATCTTTCGCTGTGGGTTTTGGTCAGTCTGAAGTGCTCTGATTCCACCATTCCAGCCCTGTCACGGTTAATCTTGGGTTTGCCTCAGTGGGCTTTGGGATAACTATAGGAATACTTCTCTTTGCCTGACTGTGGGGGATCCTATAGATCAGGCGAACTGTGGTAGGAAGACCCACGTGGATTGTGGGAAGCACCGAGCCCCGGCAGGCATCCTGGGCTGAAGGAGAAGGTGAGTAAAGAAAAGAGAGTGAGAGATAAAAAAAACGAGGGCCTTTCTCGACTTCCGACAGTGCACACATTGTACCCAGCTGACTCAGGCTCCTGCTACCAGGACTCCCCTCCATAATGGATTGCGTTCTGTGAACTCTGAGCTGAAAAAACCCTTTCATCCATCCACTCACTGCTGCCAAGGTACTGTATACAGCAATGAGTAAATAAAGTAACCAAGGCAGGAACACCCTGGGACAGTCACATCACCCTACAGTTTTCTTGGTCCTGTTTCTCTCTTCCTCAGGTCCCCACTACCAGCCCTGCTGACACTAACCTCGCTGTCATCATAGGTTTTATTTCCAGGGTGTCATGTCACTGGACCCACGCAGGCTGCAGCCTTCTGCCCTATTCCTTCTGCTCAGCAGCATGCATTTAAGCCTCTGTTTCTTCCACAGTGGCTTGAAGGCTCATTTCTTTTCATCGATGAGTAACATTCCACTCTGGATATTTTACACTTTTAAAAAATTCCTTGTGTCTTTCGTAGGACATCTTTCAAGGTCTGTGACCATAGATGCTGACCAAGTCTGGTAGACATTTTATAAATCTATGCTAAGTGTCTCTGTAGGCTTAGATTTTTCAAAACGTATTTTTTAAAGTAAGGGTTCTTAAATGCTTTAACCTCCTTTCCAGCCCACCACCTAACAGAGGTAGTGGAAAGGGAAGGTTAGGGCAAAGGAGGGTGTGGACCTCTTTAGAAATAGTTCTTTGGAGCAAATCTGATCTGCATTGTCAGGATATCAGCAGCTCAGTTCACACAAATCAGCAGCAGCAGCAGCAGCAGCAGCAGCAGCAGCAGCTTGATCCACTCGTGAACACCGTTCGCACCGTTCAGCAATGGCAGTTCAATCCAGAAGAAACTGCAAGGCTCTGCCGATAGGCCTGAGTCTGCGGAAGTAGCAAGAAGCTGCTGGAACACCACCACCAGACGTTTTATGGTGCGTTTTATTAATCTCTGTGAAGGAATTACAATGACCAGCAAAGGTGGCTAAGGTGGATCAATTCCACCCGGAGTTGTCAGCGAAGGCCAACATCAGCAAAACCTGACAGTGAGTAGCAAAGAACAGAGAGGTGCACCAATACCATCCAGCATCGTCCATTGTCTGTGGGGCTATATTTATATTCTTTCCAAACATCATGTGTTCTCCCAAGCGTCCAGTCTAGTAAAACATCACATGCTCCCTTTCCAGGCTGCCTCCAGAGAAACACCACGTGTCTGTTCTCAGCAAAACATCCTCCCGTGTATTGTGTCTGCTTCAACAAAAACGTCCCCTCGTAAGACAGTTTCCAGAAAAAGTCGCATGACACAACTAAAGAAACCAGACGTTTCCACTTCATGTCTCAGACACTCATTTCTTTCATTTTAGTTCTCCAGGGAAATTTCATTGAAAATTATATTGTGGGGTGGTGGACTGTGCCACCAGACAGAGAACCTGGTAAGTTTGGGTGGGTACAGGAACCCCAGCAATCCCATCATTGAGAAATATAGGCACTTACAGCTACTCCTGACCAGGTTCTTGTCCTGGAACACCTGACCACAACACCCCATTGACAAAACTGTAACAATCAGTCAGGTAGGGACAGCGCCTCAAATCCTTCTATATGCAGATGAGGCATCCCTAACGTCTTAGACTAAGGCAATAGCATCTACCAATACCACCCCAAAATGTTCGTAAGGTCCTCTCCACAGGAATCAATTGCACGAGTTATTTCACCAAAGATCGTCTGAAGAGTGCCTGTATTACTGAGCTGTAACATTCCAGGGAAGAGGATTCTCTCCCGAAGCGTCTGTCTGGACCTTGACCTAGCCCAACCAGCTGGGTGCTCAAGCCTACCGCAGCCACTTCTCCTAGCCACCTGCTATGTCCCGCAGCCTGCCACCAACTCTGGGGCAGTGGCCTTCGCTGAAGAGGCCCAGCAGCTAGCCTTGCTCTGGTTTCCCCTCTGAGATCTGCAGCTCTTTGGCCACGCTAGTCCCCGTAGACAGTGCCCAGTGTGCAGATCAACACTATACAATTAAAAGATGTAATAAATATCCGTCACCCCTTTGAGCACTGTTGTGGCTTTTGAAAACCTGCAG
The DNA here is from genome assembly GCF_011064425.1 of Rattus rattus. Lineage (NCBI taxonomy): Eukaryota > Metazoa > Chordata > Mammalia > Rodentia > Muridae > Rattus > Rattus rattus. The sequence continues at coordinate 219,612,425 of NC_046156.1, forward strand.
TTAATACAGTGTATTTAAAATATACAGAAACCTTGGATACCCTTGTGTCTTCATCTGAACAAAAATAATTAGCACCTTATTATGTATGTTTTTTTTCTGCCTCTGGATAGATTAACGCATAGACCCATGGGGCATACCTTGTAAAAATTAGTAATCAGACATAAAGCCTTGCTTCACGTGCTTCCTCTGAGGATCAATATGATGGGGCTATTTTATTGCACGTACCAAATTGAGAGTAATTATATAATATCCCTGTGATCCATATTTCTTTTGTCGTGATTACTATCAGAATGTCTGTCTCATGATTTATGCCTGCGTTCCCACACTGTCGCTGGCAGGCATGCTGTGTTGTAAGACTCGGGATGAACTTGTTTCTTTGGCTTTGGATGTTCCCCTTCCCACGTCTGGCAGTGTAGAGCGATCTCTAATATAGTCTGGAGTTCTGAGACTCTTTCGGTTTTCTGATTTTGTGGCTTATTTTTGATAGAAATAAACAAACACAAAAGCAAAGTGTTCAAGTGAGACTTCAGCTGCTCACGATACCTGGGCTTCCTTCCATGGAGGTTGTGAATATGTGACATGCGGCTGTGTGAGGATGACGTTCCGGCATATAGGAAACCAAGAGCAGAACTGAGGCTGCCGATACTTACAGGAAATGCATCTTCCCTGACCCAACTCAGAGAGGAAATTATCAGGCCAAAACGGTAGTAAAATTTTAGACATCCTTTAAGAGCACTTCATTTTGTGATAGTTTTAGACTTTCAAAAAAAATTAAAGAATTAAGAATTCAGTGTAGATTCTTCTACACCCCGCTCAACCAGGTGCTTGCTTCTGCATGGCTAAATCATAATAACGACTTTTCATATTTTTTAAAAAAAGATTCATTCTCCCCCTATAAGAAATATGTGCATTTAGTTTCATAGTAGACTGCCCAGTAGTCTGGGGCTTTGAGATTCTGATGTTTAGTCTCTGGCAGGGAAGAACAGCCCTCATTTACACCTCATCCTCCTTCATATCTAAACACAGATCTAATTGCATCTCCAGTACTCATTTTTAGACGTTTGTGAGACTCTGAATGTAGGTAGGATGCCTTTGGGTTAAGCTTAAGGTTTTGTTCTAGAGAACTCCTTGTTAGACCTGAACACAGGGCCAGAAAATACTAGTAAAACCCTGTGTGACAGGGTTGGCTGTAGACTCCAGAAACAAATGCTCCCGTCTTTATTTTTTTCAAGTTGGATTAAAACAACAACCACCACCACCACCACCCCCAACATCAACAACAAACAGCAACATCATCAACAAGAAACAACAAACAACAACATCAACAACAAACAAACAACAACATCAATAACAAACAGCAACATCATTATCAACAACAACAACAAAGAACAACAACATCATCCTCAACAACAACCAACAACAACATCATCATTAACAACAAACAACAAACAACATCATCAACAACAAACAGCAACATCATCATCAACAAACAACAACATCATCAACAACAATAAAAAAAACAACATAATCATCATTAACAAACAGCAACAACAAACAACATCAACAACAACAAACATCATCAACAACAAACAATATCATCAACAAGAAACAACAACAAACAACATCAACAACAAACAACAATGCCATCAACATCATCAACAACATCAACAACAAACAACAACAACATCAACAACAAACAACAACATCAACAACAAACAACATCATCATCATCAACATCATCATCATCATCAACAACAACAATAACAACAACAACAAACTATATTACTCAGGCATGCATGGGAGATTATGGCTTTTATTTTCCTATTTAGGAAGTAAAAGTTCTGGGATAATTTACATCCCGGCTGCGTATTTTGTCACTTTTGAGATGAACGTGTGGTGTTTAAATAATGCTGGGTGGCACTTTCCTCCCTGTGGCAGCTGTAGTATACTCCATATGTAAGCATTTCACTTTACATTTTAATATGCCCTGGATGAAATATGCATAGCCTTCTCAAGTAAAACATTTGAGATCGAATTGTAATTATTGTTGACTTTGTTATGATTTACAGTCTTTCACTTACCGCGGCCGATTTCATATGCCCTGGCACTCTGTTGATAAGCCACAGACAGAGTCACTTGGGAGTGGTTTTGAAGATGTTCTATAGATCCAATGTGAACTCACATTTTATTTCTCTACTAACAGTTGAGTGGTTTCAGAATTCGATAGCATGCTTTTAGGTGAAGTTCAGTTAACACAAAGTGGGGGGCCTAAATTGTGAACAGCAAGTGGGCTTCCAGTAGGAGGGGCTTGGGGAAAGCTGTGGGGGGCGGGAAATTAAGATAAGAATTAGAAAGTTACATATAGTTCTCTCTTCTTTCTTTTTTAGAATTTTGAGAAAGGGGTAAAGTTCCTTTGGTCAAACTTGGTATGCTTTGCTCTCAGCAAACATTGTGTGCACATTCCATGACTGTAAGAACATGTAGTCTCATGGGTATAGGAACTATACTCCATTGACATGACCACTCTCTTCAGGTAAGTAAGTATGAGGACTAATTTAAAGATTCTGATGAAAGCTAGAGTCTGATTTATAATATATGCAAAAGCCAATTAAGCCATGTCACAGACGTGTGACTGTTGGCTGGATGGGAGGAGAAAGAAGTTACAGAGAACCGATTCCTCTGTACCAGATTGGAAGTGTTTAGCCGAGTGACAAAACCCAGATGTAAAGTGGTATAAACAATGAAATGAATTTAGTAGCTCACAGAACATAAGGCCCCAATATGGGGGAGGTCCTGATTGGTTGATTCAGTTTCTCAATGTACTAGACATTGGTTTTGCTTTCTTCTCTGTTTTTTCATTCTGGAATCGGTGGCTTAGTTTTTCTGATGGTTTAAAGATGGCGGCCACATTACCAGCTCTAGCAGCCAGTCACTGGAGAGGCCTATTGCTAGACTTTTTCTGCCTGTCTGTCTGCTTGCCTGCCTGCCTGTCTGCCTGCCTGCCTGTCTGTCTCTTTCTCTCTGTTAATAAGAAAGCATTTCTCATATTTTCTATACATTGTAGTAACTGGAGTTACATCACATACTCATGTCCAAAAACACCAAACTTGGCATTAGGAGTAAGAAGGTTGAGGTCAGAAAGTGGATCCTCCTTCTCTTGCATCATCTGAGCACAGAGAGAAGGGGCCTTATCTGAACAGCATAGGGCTTATGTCAAGGAGCGGGTAAAAGGAAGGACTTGGGTTGATCACAATGCTTCTGCTACTATAGATAACATTGTTTCTTTTCTTGTGTCTAGTTCAACTTAAATATTTTAGCATGGATATTTGGGGAAACTAGCTGCTGAATTTTCCATGTATGGGTGCATAAGTTAATAAACCAGCGTGTTCAAGTGAACTCAGCTTCCAGCCACTGCAGGGAGGAAACAGGAACTGATTCAGTCAATGATTAAAAGTCAGCCGAGCTCGGAGGCTGAAGCTCCTCGGTGCTGTGACCCACAAAAGAGCCGTTAACCTTGTTCTTCGCAAATCTTTCTTTAGCTATCTCGGAAAGGAAATTTCTATTTTAAACCACAGAGCCTTCCGCACAGTATCTGGCTGTGGAGTTTATGAAAAGGAGTCAGAAAAAAAAATAATGTGTTTGGTCTTATCTTAATAACATGTACTGTCCTGAGGCTTGTTTGAAGTTGGTAAACAGAAATATGGCCTTCCAGAGGAGACTTGGGGGGTCTATAATTGTGAGAAAGTAGAGAATTTTAAAGACTCTGGAAACTATAAATCATAACTTATCAATCTACACTGAGGGGATAGAGTGGGATTCATGTTTCTTGTTCTTATTTGAAATGTTGCTGCATGGTTTGGCCCATGAGCTTGACTTTCCACAGTAACAAGAATGGTGTACTACTTAGGACAACCTTGCCTAGGCATGTGTGACACATTGTATCGTATTGGCTAATTGCCTGTCTGTTGTCCATGGACTCTATTACCTCATGATAGTTTCATGATAGATCTCTTTATATAGGATGGGCTTAGGGTAGTACTGCCTTTGAAGGAAAGGTTGAATTTTTTTCCCCAGCCCTAAAAGAATCATAAAAATTCAAACCATGGGTAGGCATGGTGAGGTCTAGTTAAGATTGGAACTTAAAACACACCCCGAGCTACCATTAATTACGATGTGTGTTTCAACTGCAGAGACCCATGTCTGCTAACTCTTGTCTCTAGCACCAATCACTGCACCCCTGTCTTCAACATCACCCACAGCCCCAATCAGCGTGATATGGAAGAATTTTTCCAAACTCTATTGAATGTTGAAAATACCAGAATCTGTTCATGTTGCCATAGGAGACACTAAATAACTTATCATGGGGGGGGGGCGCATGGAGGGCCAGCTCCATGTTTTCCTCCTTAGGAACTGAGGGGTGGCAGACTGCTCCATCCGATGTCTCACTAAGAGACTCCCTCCTCCTTCCTGCCTTCATGTGGCTTCTGTGAAGACGCTACAAAGGGAGTAACTTTGCTTAGTCCCTTTATGTCTGAAATACTTCTATTCATAACCTTGCGTTTGGTAGGTTCCTTGGGTTTTGAATTCCAGAGTAGAAATGACTTCCTCTCTGAATTGAAAACCATTGTTTTGTTGTCTTATGCCATATACACATCATATATATCACATACATGTACAAATATAAGAAATTGTTTGAGACAGAACAGTCATCCATGATTTCACATGGTGTCTCTCTGTCTCTGTCTGTCTCTGTCTGTCTCTGTCTCTGTCTGTCTGTCTCTGTCTGTCTCTGTCTCTGTCTCTGTCTGTCTGTCTCTCTCTCTCTCACACACACACTCACACACACACACACATACTCACACACACACATTTCATATAGCTGTAAGGACAATAGACTTCATGTTAGAAATTCAGAATTGCAGGATAAGTACAGGCAGTAGTTTAGTGGTTGTAAGCTCGGACTTTGAAATCAGACACACTTGTGTCTGAGCCCTAGAACCCCTCATTTGTCACTAGCTGTAAGATCTCAGGAAATCCTGAATCTCCAAGTCTTTGTTTCTTCCTACATAAAATGCACAAGATAAGAGTTCTTAGGCCATCATAGTTGTGATAATTCAGTAACTCAATTAGCCCTTTGCACACACGAATCCTTATTGAAATATTTGCTATTGTTTGTCATCAACACTGTCATGCATTAATACAAATACTCATCTAAACATCTAAACTGGGGGTTGAGGCATCCTAAGTATACAAGGAAAATTCATTTTTCAGTTCTAAAAAAAGGGAGCATTTAATAAAAACTCAAACAGTATAAGATTTAAGTAACACAAAAGTGGTGCTTTGTTCTCCAATCTATTTATATCACTTTTCAGAATAACTTACTTAAAAATGTTTAAAATTTAATTTTGGTGGGCATCGTGGTGCGTTGCCTTGAATCCCAACACACAGGAAGCAGAGGCAGACACAAACGGATATCTACATATTTGAGGCAAGCCTGGTCTACATAGCAAGTTTCAGGCCAGCCAATGCTACACAGTGAGATTCTGTCTCGAACGAGACAAAACAAAACCAAATCAAACCCCTATCAAAAACAAAACAAAAAAACCTAAAAATTAATTTTTATGTAACCTATCTCTAGTCATTCAAATTTATCACCTTTGCACACAGTGCGCGGCTGCCACGAGACTGGTGAATGTAACATACATCTTTCTGTCCACCCCTGTCAATACTCATTTGGGTTTTTATACTTTAATTCGCCTGCCGACTGCTCTTTATAACTGAATTATACATGCAATTATATATGCAAATCCTATTTCTCGCTGTCTCAAACAGTAGACAGAATCTTAGTTCCCCATTATGGTGTGAGGAAATTAGCCTTCCGTCTTCCTCCCAACGCCCTGTCAGCTCCCCTCACCTATCACCAGCTAAACTATTGCTGTCATGTCAGGATAGTGTGCATTAGCTGCTTTTCTTGTTCCCATGACAAAACGCTTGAGGGAAGTGACTTAAGGGGAGAAGGGTTTTTGTTGGTTTACAGTTTAAGAATCGATGCAGTCCATCCTGGATGGAGAGAGGCTTCTCAGTCTCATTGCATCTGCAGGTAGGAAACAGAGCGCTGAGCGCAGCTGCCCATGGGATCTTCTGCTTGTTCTATCTTCTTATCAGCCTCGAACCCCGGACCATGGGATGGAACAACCAGCATTCAACAGAGTCTCTTCCCTTTTCAGCTAAACCTATCTGAAATACCAAGACCAACCAGTCCAGAATTACATCTCTTGGATGACTCCAAATCCGTACAATGGAGATTAATGGCAAAATATAGCATGTTTATGTCCTGTCTGGTGATTGATTGGTCCTCTACAGGCCAACTCTGAACATTGACATTAACAGTGAGCTTTGGTCATATTATGGCTATACAAGGCTTGCTCTCCGAAGACCTAATGAAATGATTAGATCTGTAGAGAAGATACAATCTTCAGTGTCACAGAACTTACATTGTTTGAAGAGAACATTCTGAGTAGAAAACTCCTGTTGATTTAAAGTTTTTTATGTCTATCGTTTGTTCAGAGGCATTTCGATATTTAATTAGATTACATGCTCTTCTACGTGTTTTTTGTTTTTTTATTTTTATTTTTCTGTTTTGCATAAGAAAGGTGTCAGCTGTAACGTAAACACTGATGTAAGGGGAGAAGTAGAAAGAGGGAGTTCAGAGAGAGATGCTATGCCTCTTTAGGTTGTCTAGCTGATTAATCTTAATTAATCTTAAATTTAAAAAATGTAAATAAACCATATTAGGCACATGCTAGAGGAAAAAGCAATAAAGAATTATCTCTATCTGGAGAGACCTGTGTCTTCTTTGGTACCGAATTTCAAATTTCAAATTACTTCCTCCAAATCACTGTTTTGCTCTCATTGGTGAGACAGCTGGACCCCGGTGTGAGCCTGGCCCTTACTCCCCGTAAGAGCAGTACATAATTTTGTTGGTTTGCTTTGTTCAGAGGAAAAGTCTTTTGAACCTCCCCTTTCTCCTTAAAGTTCTTAAACTTTGCCTGAATCTGTCTAAGAGTTTTCTGCTTGGTTCTTGCTGAGGGTCCTGACACAAAGACTCGTCTTTGAATATTCCGGATGCGTTTCTCCCATCGTCAGATGATACGCTGTCTGTGTTTCTTATTGTTCTTTGTGGAAACTTTATGGGATGAATGTGAGATCTTGAGGATTTGTTCTCCATATTTTCTTTTTAATTTTGATTCTATGATGTATTATCTTTTTATCTTGTCAATCCTAGTTTCAATTTCAAAGAGCATTTTGCTTCCCGTGGCCTTGGTTTTATTCATCGCACACATCTCTTCTCCCTTTTGGTCCACGGTTGTCTCTGCCCATCTTGGTTTTTCTTTTGGATGGTTGATGCATATTGGGCTCTATTGGTCTTCAGTTGCTCTGATTAGTGAATGAAAAGCGAGTATGGCTAACATAGAAAGTGGGCAGGGATTTTTCTTATTCTGTACTAAGGCAGTGATTTTTAAGAAGTATTTTTAATTTAAAAATTAATGCATATAAGGACTAAAAATGAAAAAGCAAAGCGGAGGATACTGTGGAAGGTAAATCTTTTTACTGCAAATCACCAATGCCTCAGAGAATAAAATTGTCAATAACGGTTCCTCATTCCCTATGTCTCCTTCTAGAACCAAGTATATACACACATAATTACAGGGATGCGTATGTGTGAGTGTATGTATGTATGCATGTATGTATCTGTTATCTACCCACCTACATGTTCTTACAGACACTTATAAAAAGGTTGGCTACATGGGCACTGACATATCCACGCCATAGAGCAGTTTGGTGTTAAACCAATTTAGTTAAATGAGTATATTCAGTTCCTCCAGAAAGCCTATGAACGTCCTAACATTTTTCTGTGTTTGCTTTTCCAACAGTTTTATATACCAGGCATAAGTCCCTTCCTATGAAGCGAGTCCTCAAACAAACAAACCACCTCCAAGTGTGGAATGCCTTCTTAGGAATTGCTTGTCTGTGGAGATAATCTCTTGTGCGCTGTCTGGAAGCATCACCGGGCAATGAAAGTCTAATGGCCAATGAGCTGAGGCAGGATTAGAAGGTGGGGCATCCAGAAAGAAGGCAGAGAGAAACTCTGGGAAATAGACAGGTATGGGAAGACCATGCTAACACTGTAAATAGAAATGTCTCCATGTCATTATTAAGGTAGACTAAGGAAAGCCTAGAGAAGCCTCACACTTGTACGCTGGTCAGGGATGCTCCAGACCCCTCCCCCTCCTCCTGCCATCCTTCTTGGTTGTGCAAGAGAACTAGAAGTTTTGATTTTTGAGACAAAACTCTCCCTCCATTGTCCTGGCTGGCTTTGAATTCTGCCTCAGCCTCCCAAGCATGGGGATTGTAGTCAGATGCCACCACCTTGGCTCAGATGAACATTTTTTTGTGAACGACCAATCTTGTTTGTGGAGATTTTTTTCTCTTTCATAGTAAGGGAGTTTTACATTGACCAAATCTTATACTGCTAAGAAGTTAGAGCCCATCTAATCTCTTGTATTATACATATTGTCCTGAATATTCTTATACAGACTTCTTGGCATTTATCTGCAAATATATTCAAATTAGGAATTTCTAGGTAACAGAGGATGAGTGTTTGAAACAGATTAAAAAGGCTCTGCAATGTATGTTGTGCTTCTTTCCTGAAAATGTAATGTGCTTACCGGATAAACACTGAAGGTACAAAAAGATATGGTAGAAATTAAATCAATTTCAGCTCCTCCTTCTCTATTAATCTCCTCTACCACTCTTCTCAGCCTCAGCTTCTGTTTTCCTCTGTATATGTAAGGGAGATCTCTGTGTGTGCATACACATGCATATGTATGTGTGCATATGCCTGTGTGTGCATGTGTGTATATATACATGTGCATGCATGTGTGTGTGCATATACATGTGTGTGTGCACATGCCTGTGTGTGCATATGCCTTTGTGTGTTGTGTGTGCATATGCCTGTGTGTTCATATGCATGTTTGTGCATGTTTGTGCTCATGTGTGTGTGCATGTGTATGCATGTTTGTGCTCATGTGTGTGTGCATGTGTGTGTATGTGTGTGTGCATGTGCATGCATGTGTGCATACACATGCATATGTATATGTACATGTGCAGGCATGTATGTGCATGCATATACATGCATGTATGTATGTGCATATGCATGTATGTGTCTCTGTGTGTGTGCATATGCATTTGTGTGTTTCCTCTTTGGAGATAACTTTCTAGAGGGATCATAGCTGAGCCAAAGCTCTGGAGGAAAAGGGAACTTTTAATTTATGAAAAATATTCACATTCAGTTTCTTTTAAAATTAAGCCATCCGAGCTGTCCCTGAAGTGTGTCATGATATATTGCAGGAGCTTTTCCCGTTTCTCCTCCCTTTACTTTAGCTATCGTCAGCCCCATATTCCGTGTGGATATGAGGGATTTTCGAGGGACACATTCTGTCTTTGTTAGTATGAAGACAGATAGGATTTGTGTGGCTCTGCTCCTTTCTTCTAGTATTGGAATCTATGGTGAGTGACATTGTCTAAGGAAGGAGGAGCTAGAGAGATGGCTCAGTGGTTAAGTGGAAGGCTCCTTTTCTGAGAACTGGGCTTCAATTCCATCACCAAAACAGTGGCTTATAATTATCTGTAGCTGCCATCCCGTGGTATCAGACAGTCTCTTCTAACCTTCCCTGGCACCAGGTCTGCATGTGGTCCACAGACATACACAGAGGCAGAACCTCTATAATCATAAGAATCAATCAAGTAAATGAGTAAGTAATTTAAATAGAAAGGCTATTTGAGATTTTTCTCTTCTCTTTGGTCCTGGACAAGTAAATGGTGCAGTTGGATTTTTGCATGACAACACAAAGAGGCCACTTTTGACGAGCGGCTTCCACAGAGCACACAATTATTAAGAGGCTGTTTTTCTTCCTGCCTTTCCATCACTAACTATTATTTATGTTTGATTCCAGTGCCTTCCCACTATCTGTCATTCCTCTGTCTGTGGATAGTCTTTAGTATATGAGGATTATAAAATACTTATGCATAGAGACAAAAGTCCTGGAAGAAGATGGTATTGAGAGAGCACAGTTTTTTCGTATCAATGTGCTAAAAGTAGGTCATTTATTTTTATTAATCTTTACCATGAATTTTGATGATCAATGTGGAGATTTACATTTACAAATTAATCGAGATTGAGCAATAAAATGTTAATTGGATTTTTAAAGTCAGATCCGGGATTGAGAACCATCTGTACTTCTTATAGACCATATGATCTTGGGAAAGTCAGAGTAATTTTCTTGGGCATCAATTTCTTCATCTGCAAATGTTCGCAATATTGTTGTGTGGATCGAGGAGAAAATATAAGCAAAGCCTTTTCGAGTGCTATGTGTCATGAAAGCTACAGTCATAAGTGAGAAGTGGGCAAGCTTATTAAAATAAGCAAAAAAAAATTCTTATGTCCAGGTCCAACACTGAATATCACTGTGGAGTTTCAGAAATGTTGTCTTTTAAGAATTCAATGATGAGACATTGTGAACTCCCAAGCTTCCTCTTAGACAGGGTATCTCAACGACTCAGTCTTCTTACTCTTAATCAAAATTACACCCAGTCTACCAAGGCCAGGGCCTCAGGTAGAAACAGAGGTGTACGGAAGGCAGGGCCGGAGGGGCTGGGAACGGTCATGAATGACAGCTCAATGGAACTTACTTACGAGGTAGTAGAAACCTGTGGGGCAGGCAAGTTGGGGCTGAGATTCCAAATAGAAAGGCTCAATGAGAAGATTAAAAAGTTCCCCAGTGAAACTGAATTCAGAAACATAATCATTTGGTGGCAACTACGTATAGCAGTGTTTCCAAGGTAGAGGGATGGCTTTCCAAGTTCCTAGAGAGGTCTTTACTGCTATTGATTTGGCTGAAGCCAGAGGCTTCTTATCGTTACTGGGTTTCCCAGATTCCTCACTGTCTACCTGACTGTGCACCAGGCTCTGGCTCATTGGGAATAAGAAACCATGCCAGAGGAAAGATCAGCACATCCCTGAACCTTTATCCACGAGACTGAGAGATGGAGTAATGTATCTCAAACAGGTCTTTCAGTGTTGTCATCGACGGTTCAAAGTAGGGTTGTGTGAGAAGACATCACAGGCCGAAAAGAAGAGGACGAGGCTGAAACGGGGAGACTGTCACAGGGCAAGCATGGAGCAGTGAGGTATTAGGCTCAGGGATGTGTGTTTAGAATGGGGAGCATGGACAGAGGCAGAAGTGGTATGGGAGAAGGTCAGCATTCACTATGAAGGAAAAGCTAGAAGGAAGGGCCCAGGGATGTGTTAAATTTCACAATCCACTAGGTGGGGGGCTGGAAATATCATAACAGGACATTCGGAAGACAAGATTTAAGAAGCAGGGTGAAGAGAAGTGACAATACAGGCCACTGGACATACAGAATAAATACACAGACTTTGAGAAATGCAGAATAAATGCCAAGACTTTGAGAATAGTAAGTAGGTTTGAAAGGTTTCTATCCCCAAGGCAAAATTAAAGCTTCGTGTTACAGATTATACAATGAGACGAACATTTTCTTATAAAATGTATTCAGATTAAGGAAGATGCAATATGAGGGACCTTGTTCAGCCAGCAGCTTGCACTGGCTCAGTTGTCAAAGACCACAACATGTCTGGGTGTGGCACTTAGTGATTTTTGGTGAATGAGTAAATGGGATTGCTGGCAGACCATGGAGCAGTAATTTGCATTAGGTTGGACTTGTCAGTTTGAGTAGATACTCACTTTCTTGGCTTCAATTCCAGTTGGCTGGATATTAGGATAAACTGAGGACCCTTTACAAAACGTCCCAAAGCTAGGCTGAAACCCATACCCATTAAATCCCTTAACCATGGTGATTTAAGCTTACATATAAGATCAGAAATACTGACAGAGCTTCCTCTTTGCAGGTGACATTGCTCTCTGGGCCATTGGCCCATGGAGTTTCTTGTCCATGTATCCTTTCCCTGCAAACAGTCCACATGTGTGCACAGTACGAATAAAACCATCAACGCAGTCAGAATACAAAGTGTGAGGGCAAGTTAGTTGAAGAAGGAATGGACAGGAGGAAGGGTACTTTAAAACACCAACAAGGGACTTTCAAGCATGCCAGTCAGCCGTTAGTGTCAGTTACTGATGTCAAACGTCACAGTTTAGGCTGATAAGCACAGAGAGGAGACCAATGTCCCACCTAGGTTCATTTCTTCTTTAACTTGTGGTGGCAGAACCAGGAGTGGGACACTGAACATGTGGCAGCATCAATCAGACAGGCGCAAGGCTGTCTCGAACCTCTTCACACGGAGCAAGGCTGTGTGCTCTGACAGATCTGTGCACTGCCTCACCTAGATTACAAAGTTTAAGAACTTAATTTCCAACACCCAAATGTTGAAAAAGTTCATATAAGTCTTATTTATCTTAAAATAAAACCAGGAGTGAGCGATGGGTCTTTACCCGTTGTCTATTTTAGGAATAATGTGAACTATCCATCACCGTTTATGTCCACAGTGGTTAGCTTTTTATTCACTTGCCTGGCATTCCTGACCTCTGTAGGCTCAGGATTTGGGGGCTTTGGTTTGATCTAAATGGTGGTCTGATGGCTTTTCATTGGAAGAAAAAGGAGACCCTCTGATCATCTTTGTAGAGAGGAAGAGACAGACAGAGGGAAGATGGATAAAGGAACGCAGTTTCAAAATTAGTCTGCGATCAGAAAGACTGGACATGAAGGGTAAGTGTATGAAGGTAAGAAGATTTGGGGGAGGGGAGGAGGGAGCACGAGAGGCTGCTAGTCTCTGTAAAATAAATGCAGCATCGTGAATCAGAAAACACAGCATTGGGTTGAGCAATGGGGGAAGATTTAGGACCCTTGTACAGAAACCTACTGAAGAGGAAACAGACTCAGGGGGTGGGAGATAAGACAAGATCCCTTAGAAAGCACTGAGTATGTAAGAATTTCCAATGACTTATTTATTTTGAAACAGCTTTTTCTCTACTTATTTGGAACAGAAGATTAAAGTAAAAAATTATATTTTAGAGCTTTAAAAGTTATCTTAATGTTATGTTTAAACCAGTCTTTTTTCAAGTATTTAATTTCAAGAGCATTAAGGAATAAGTCCCATAAAGGCCATTGCTAGAGCAACAAAACTTACCTTTCCTTTGACTGTGTATTACAAAGCTTCCTGCTCTATTATTTTTCCAACTGTAGCACCATTTTTTTTTTATTAAATCACACAAAAGGATGGTTGGAAAGCACTTATGCAAAAGTATTCATGTGTTGTGTTTCAGTGCCAATATTTGTGTTTGACTGAACCTTTTCTGATAACATAAAAGCAATTTGCTTTATTGAATGGAACAAATGTTTGTTTGTTTCTTAGGGAGATTTTTTGGTTTGTTCAGGTCTGCTTGCTTTTAGAGATGGAAGTCATGTAAGCAGAAATGATGTTGCATTAAAATTATCCTCCATCAATTTGTTTTACACCACTTATTTTTAATTGATGCCAGCAAGTCCTGAGCTGCTCATGGATAAATTTGTTTTGCAGATTTATGTATTTGGAGAAAGGTAGAGAGCATTTGGAGAGCATTATAAATACAGAATCCATAGTTGAGAAGGCTAAGACTTATAGAAAAATGGGAGGGTGAAAATGATACTGTTTCATTGAGGACTTTTTGAGTAAGGAAGAAAGTTGATTTTCATGGTAAAAAAAATCTACATAGTTATTTTTTCTGTTTCTTAGAATTGTACTAACTATATCATTTAATTTTATTCACAAAGAGGGAAGTTCTTCTTTGATTTACAAGGCAATCTTACAAACCACAATTAAATAATGTAATTCAAGGAGATGTCAGGTATTGGGATCTGAAGGGGATAATTAATTTCAAAATAGATATAACAGAAATAGCTATAGAAAAAAAATTTATGATAGATTTGGGGAATGTGGCTTTGCTATGATATCAAAGGAGACCTCCTACTCTTCTTCACACAAGTGACTGGTGGGATTCACAGACCTCACAGGGAAACGGGCTGGGTTTCAGATAGTTAGTGTCCTATTACAGGATATTTTAACCCTTTCTAGTTGGGGTGTGGCTGAGCCCTACCACACACTTTTCATCTCTCTGGCTGAAATAAAGACACACCCTTAGTACTCACCTTTAATCCAAAACCATGAAGGTAAAGTTAGTTTGCATAAGGAAGCACTTGTGTTTGAAGGTGATGTCTAATAGAGTAGCAGAAAGATTGATGGATCAGAGAAAGATTTGACAGAATAGGATATGCCCAACTCTCATGAGGAGAGGAAAAGGTAGCTACTTAAGGGAGAGACAGACAGTACAGGAGGGAGAGAGTGCAGTACAGGAATACAGTAGAGTTCATGGAGCACAGCACAGCAGAGTTGAGAGGGAGAGTGGTGCAGCACAGAGAAGGAGAAAGAGGCAGTGCTACCAGAAGAGCTTTTCAGAGAAGACCGGAGCAGAAGCTTTAAAGGACCAGAGGTGGTTGGTGTACAGTTCCGAAGTTTATTTTATAATTTCAAATTATAATTATTTTAAAATGTCTCTGGAAGAAGGAACACTGATGCGGTAAACAGGCATACACGTCGCCCAGCTTCAAAATTCCTCCGGCACCTCTGACGGCTCCCTCGAAGCTTCCCGAACTCCACCCCTGTGCATCTCCACCCTTGCCCCCAGAGGAACCCGCACCCTGAACACTGTGCGTGCCTTCCCTCAGGTTCATCTCATTTAGTAGCTTTCACTGGTGATCTATGACAGGAGTAGCAGAGGCAGCTCTGACACAGGAAAGCAGAAGTCAGAACCTGGCCCATCATTTCCAGGGGGTGATTTGTGTGCCTATCAGAGCACAGTTCGGAAAACAGGATTCTGCTAACAAATTAACTTGTAAAACAATACTCTTCTTCTTCGCAAATAAAGATAGTTCACTTTTGTTTCTATGTTTTAAGCTTACTCAAAGCAAGGATAAAACGACAACGTAACAGTAGCCGGCTGTTAGAGCACAAAAATGAGTCGTAGGCCTGTATTAAAGGCCACCAAATAGTGAATTTGCTCCTGCCTCAGCAGGCATAGCCACAGGGATGTGGAAATGACATCTGGAGGACCACACGCCCTTAGTTTTTCCCAATACACACAAAGCTACTTGGCACAGAGAACAGCGTCTCTGACATCATATATGATTGTGTTGTGCTTCTTCAGGTCTTGGGTATGTATGTATGTATGTATGTATGTATGTATGCGTGTGTGTATGTTGGTATGTGTATGTAGGTATGTATTTTATTCCTTACTTAATGTGTGTGAGTACTTTGATCACATGCCCTCTGTGCACCATGTAGGTACCTATGCCTAAGGCCCAGGAAGGTTAGAAGAGAGTATCCGATACCCTGGAACTGGAGTTATAAACAGTAGCAAATCTCCATGTGGTGCTAAGAATTAAACCAGGATGGTCTGTAAAAATAGCAAGTGTTCTTGCCTACTGAGCTATCTCCCAGCCTTGTTCAGGTCTTGGGAAGGTTGAAGCTTCATGGCTGTAGCCTCTGTCATTTTTAGAAGACAGAATCTCATAGCAACCTCCTTGGTGCTCTGGTTCTACCAATCTTTCCACCCCGCCCCCTTCCTCCACGATGTTCCATGAGCCGTAGGTGAAGGAATTGTGTTTTAGATGTATCAGTTAGGACTGGCCGAGCCTCCGGTCACTTGTTCACTGTATTTTAGCCAGTTTGGGTTTTCTGTAGTGGTCTCTGAGTACTGTAAGCAGAGTTTGTTTAATGAGAGGTGAGAGCACCATTACCTGTGGATATGAGGAAAGATAGAATTTATCCAGGAACTGTGCTGGTGTAGTAAAATGGCAGGACTGACTTCTCTAAGACTCAAGACATCCCTACCTCTGAGTGATTGGCTAAGTTTCCAGTACCAAGCATGATGATTTCCCTCATGTGTCTCCTCCCTCCTCTCTCTCTCTCTCTCTCTCTCTCTCTCTCTCTCTCTCTCTCTCTCTCTCTCTCTTTCTCACACACACACACACACACACACACACACAAAATCCAAGGGAGTCTCTTGGGTATGCAAATTACACTTAAGGAATGGCTCCAGGCCCAGCAGTAGTTGACCAACGTGAAATGAACTATACCTTATTTTTGGAGATATTTTTGTCTTATATTGATTTGTTTGGGCATTTTAAAAATACCTTACCAGTCTTTTGTGTGTATATTATTGTTTATGAGTTTGAGTTTTCATGGGTTTGTGTTTGTGTGTGCACATGTGTGTGCACACATGCATGTGTGCACAGTCATTAATTGGAGATAGCTTCTTGGTTAGAGATGGGAGCTTGTGTCTATTTTACCCTCTCAGCGCTAGAACCCTGGCTGGCTGGACCTGTGTAGACCCCATGCATCAGTCCTATTGTGCCTGAAAGAGTCATTTTATTTCTGTGTCCCTTTAGCAGAATGGTAGCGTTTGGTTTTCCCCTATGTCCATTTCCCTGATGACTAAGGGTGTGGACACTTCTTGAAGTGTTTCATCTCTTGAAAACTGTTTCGTTCTCTGCCCCATTTTTAAATTGGGTCACTTTTTTCTTGATATCTAATTTTTTATTTCTTTGTATATTTTGGATACTAGCCCTCTATTGGATCTGTAATTGATAAATGTCTTTCCCTATTCTACATTATGTCTGGATGAGAATGTCCTATGTCATGCAGAGGCTTTTCAATTTGAAAAGGCTTATGTGGTAGATTGCATTTACGTTGAACCATCCCTACATCTCTGGAATGAGCCCACTTGACTGTGGTAGATGATATTTTTCACATATTCCTGTATTTTGTTGGTAATGATTTTATTGAGAAAGTGTACATGTATATCCACAAGGGAAATGGGCCTATAATTCTATTTGTTGGATTTTCATGTGGTTTAGATATCAGGGTAAATTGGGGGCTCATTAAAAACATGAGCAATGTTCCTTGTTTTTCTGTTTTGGGGAATAATTTGAGGATTGTTGCATTAATTCTTTGAAAGTCTGGAAGAATTCTTCCCTGAATTCATTTGGGTTTGGGCATTTTGTGGGCTGGGGGGGGTTGGTAGACTCCTAATTACGGCTTCTATTTCACTAGTGATTCTAGGCATGTTTAGATTATTTATCTGATCTCGATTTAACTTCAGTAGGTTATATTTCAAGATTTTTGTCCATTTAGGGTTTCCGATTTGGTGGATTTTTAAGTTATGTCCTTATGATTACCCTTGTTCCTTCAGTGTCCGTTGTGATGTCCCCATTTTCATCTCTAATTTTGTTAATTTGCATTTCTTTCTCTCTGCCATCTAGTTAATTTGGTTAAAAGATCTGTCAATATTATTGGTTTCCTCAAAGAACCAACTCTTTTTTTTTTTCATTGATTCTTCATTTTGTTTTTAGTTTATTGATTTCAGCCTTCAGTTTATTCCTTGCCATCTATTTTTTGGAGTGTAATTTATTCCTTTTGTTCTAGAGCTTTCAGGTGTGTTCCTAAATTTCTGGTATGGGATCGTCTGGTGTTTTTATGTAGGCCCTTACTCTATGGAGTAGACTCTTTAGAACCTCCTTCACTGTGTCCCATGGGTATCTGCAGTTTCACTTTCACTCAATTCCAAAGAGTTTTTAATCTCTTTCTTAATTTCTAAATTGGCTCATTTTTTTCATTCTGAGAGCTGTTCAGTTTCCATCAGTTTGAAACCTTTTCTTTATCTTTTTATACCCAGATTTTTTACCAGATTCAATCCATGGTGGTCAGATAAGATGCATGGTGCTATTTCAATTTTCCATATTACTGAGACTTCTTTGTGTCTGTGATCAATTTTGGAGGAAATTCTATGAGCTTCTGAGAAGACAGTAAACTTTTTTTTATTCGTTTAAAATATTCTGTAAATATTTGCTGGGTCCATTAAATTTATAATGTTATTTAAGTCCTGCATTGTTTTGTTTAGTTTTTGTTTGGATGATCTGTCTATTGGCGAGAGTGGGGCCTTAAAGCTACTATCACTGGCTGAGGGTCAATATATGATTTTAGCTAAAGTAGTATCTCTTTCATGAATTTGGGTATCTTTATGTTTGGCGCATAACTTTTAGAATTGTGATATCCATTTGGCAGATTATTTTTATGAGCATGTAGGTTTTTTCCCCTATCTATTCTGATAAGTTAGAATTTGAAGTCTGTTTCCTCAGATAGTAAAATGGCTGCATTTGCTTGTTCTTTGACTCATTTGCTTGGAATGTCTCCTTCCTTCTTTTCACCCTAAAATGATGTCTATCATTGCTGATATGTCTCCAGACATGAAACCCAAGAAGGATGACCAAAATTCGAATGTTTCACTCCTTCTTGAAAAGGGGAACATGAATACCCTTGGGAGGGAATAGGGAGGCAAAGTTTAGAACAGAGGCAGAAGGAACACCCATTCAGAGCCTGCCCCACATGTGGCCCATACATATACAGCCACCCAACTAGATAAGATGGATGAAGCAAAGAAGTGCAGGCTGACAGGAACCAGATGTAGATCTCTCCTGAGAGACACAGCCAGAATACAGCAAATACATAGGTGAATGCCAGCAGCAAACCACTGAACTGAGAACGGGATCCCGTTGAAGGAATCAGAGAAAGGACTGGAAGAGCTTGAAAGGGCTGGAGACCCCATATGAACAAAAATGATATGCAACCAGACCTTCCAGGGACTAAGCTGCTACCCAAAGACTATACATTGACTGACCTTGACCCTCATAGGTAGCAATGAATAGCCTAGTAAGAGCACCAGTGGAAGGGGAAGCCCTTGGTCCTGCAAAGACTGAACCCCAGTGAACGTAATTGTTGGGGGGAGGGTGGTAATGGGGGGGAGGATGGGGAGGGGAACACCCATATAGAAGGGGAGGGGGAGGGGTTAGGGGGATGTTGGCCTGGAAACCGGGAAGGGGAATAACAATCGAAATGTAAATAAGAGATACCCAAGTTAATAAAGATGGGAAAAAAAAAGATATGTCTCCAGGATACAGATGGAAGATGCATCTTGTTTTTTAATCCAATCCATTATCAATCTGTGTATTTTTATGGGAGAGTGAAACCATTACTATTGAGAGTCATAATTAGCACTATTTATAGATTCCAAAAATTTCATTGCTAGGGTGTGAATTTTTACCCTCTCTTTTGATTTTTCTGATCTGAGATAATTTTTTTTCTTTGTGTTTTTCTGGATGCGGTGAATCTCTCTAGATTAGAGTTTTCCTACTAATGCCTCTGTAGAGCCGAATTGGTAGATGAACACTTAAATTTGGTTTTATTGTGGAATATTTTTTTATTGTCTATTGAGATGGGCAGTTTTGCTTGTTATAATAGTCTAGGCTAGTACCTGTGATCTCTCAGAGTTTATAGAACATCTATCCCAGGCCCTTCTGGTTTTAGAGTCTCCATTGTAATTAGAGAAGTTGGGTGTAATTCTAAAAGCCCTGCTTTTATTAAGTTACTTACCTTGCAGATTGCAACATTGTTTTCTTTGTTCTACACATTCAGTGTAGGTTGAGTATAATATGTCATGGGGAATCTGTCCCACGGTCCATTCTGTTGGTGTTCTTCATGCTTCATGTACTTGATCTTTGATAGGCACCTCCTTCTTTAGGTTAAGGAAATTTTCTTCTATGATTTTGTTAAAAATATTTCCTGTATCTAGATTCTTCTCCTTCCTCTATTCCTATTATTTGTAGATTTGTTCTTTTCATGGTGTCCCAGATTTCATGAATGCTTTGGTTTTGATTTTATTTTGTTTTTTAGATTTAACATTTTTCTTTGTGCGAGGTATCCATTTCTTCTGCCTTGTTTTTCAAAACCCAAGGCTCTTTCTTCCATGTCTTCTACTCTGTTGGAGAGGCTTACCTCTGAAGTTTTTGTCAGACTTCCTAGATTTTTCATTTCCAGTCTTATGTCATTTTGGTTTTCTTTTTTCTTTAATGATTCTATTTTTACTTTCACGTCCTGGGCTGTTTTTATAACTCCACTGTTTATTTTCATTTTCACAGACTTCTTTAAGGTCCTTGAACATATTCATAATTGCTATTTTTGACGTCTTGTTTTGTGCTTCGGCTATATTGTAATTCTTAGGGTGCACTGTAGTAGGGTTACTTGGTTCTGGTGTAGACACACTGATCTGGTTATTGTCTACTGTGTTTTGATTGTGCTGGTGTTTCAGCATCTAGGGTTGAGGTGATTTTGGGTGGTGATGTTTGGTCTTGTCTTGGTTGAGCAGGAGTTCCATTCTTTGTTTTCGGTCATCCTCTCTGGGTCTTAGGAAAGTGTGCTGGCTGTGGGTAGCAGAGAGTTCTACAGGTTGGTAAGTGGCAGGGGGGAATCAAGATGGTCTAGGAGCAAAGACTGATATGGGCTTCAGAGAAGATCAAAAGGGATCCTGTTCACACCTAGAAATGAGGTCCCCAGGAAATTGAGCTGTGGTGAGAATAGGAGATCCTGAAAGTAGGTTTAGTAAGGGAAAGAATTGTCCGAAGAGACAGGAGTGAAAGGGTGAGGCAGACTTTTGGTCTATACCAAGAGTTGGAGTTTCTAGTGAATGGAGTTGAGATGGAAAGGGGGCACCTCTAAGGAGGTTACTATTAGCCTGTGGGTGAGAATAGAGAGATCATAGAGACAGAAAGGATAGTGTGATTCAGCCAACTGAATCCCTGCAAGGTACTGCCCTGGGGGTCTCAGGTAGAAAGTGTTTCTAGTATAGATAGTTGACAAAAGAGGATAGGTGTTTAACAGAGTTCCCAGGAAATGGGAGGAGGGAAGGATGGAGGAATGGAGAAAGAGAAGAAGAAAGAAGAAAGGGAGGGTGAGAGAAATTGAAGAGAAGCTGAGACAAGCAGTTTGCCACAGGGCAGAAGAGGAGACCAGGGAAACTGAAGTGGCAGACAGCCTACCAGGAGCACTTGTTAGGTGCTGTTCCTGGACATCATTTTCTGTTCCGTCTGCAGTTCCTAGATTCAGATCTTCAAAGTTGAGTACATAACATGGAGTGACTTCAGAAACCAGGAAAATAAAAAAGGAACCATGGGGGAGGAAGGACCACTAGAGAGTGGAAAACAAGTGATTTGAAGAGGAACCTGAGTAAAATGAGGTGGGTAGAGTAATTTAACAAGAAGGGAGGTCAATACAGAAGAAGAAGAGAAAGGGTAAAATTCACTAAGGATGTCTGAAGAGTCCATAAGCATTCATATTATTTATCTACCTAAATCACATACACATTAATATTAGTTACCTGAATGACATCCAATACATAAAATTATATGTATGAATTGGTGCATATATAGTTCAAATGGCGTTATCCCACCTGAACTGACAATACTCATCCAAAGAGCATAGACTAACAAAATCCAAAACAGGCACCAGAAATACCTTCCTGTTCACGTTGTTGGCAATGGGAGTCCAAAATCTCCCAACCACGTAGGTCGTTGATATTGCCCTTGACTGCCTCGCAGAGGTTAAAAATAAGCCCTATTTCTGAAGACACCGTGCACTTAGGTCGGAGCTGGCTCTGACCTGAAGGCCTCCTCCCCGAAGACCAGCTTTCACAGTACTGAGGTGCTATGCAAGCTTCCTGGGGGGAGGGGGAGCAACAGGTGCTGCCGTTGCTTGAGTGGCCTCTCATTCTGAGTGGGTGGAGTCAAGTCATTCCAGAACACGGCTAGCACATGTATGAGTATCTTACTCTCCTGCGGTGGTTGTTGTCTGGAGGCTCACTGCTTCAGTCCGCTAACCTAGGCCTAGTCCTGGAAGCTTCTAGCCTCCACACACTCTAATCTAGGCCTAGAATGCTTCCAGCCTGCAAGACTTGCTGGTGAATAAGCTCGCCCTTTCTAGTTCTCTCTGAACTCTGGCTGGCTTGCTCATCTCAGCTGCTCTGGCTCAAACTCCTCTCCCAGATGACGTATTCAATATGGCTTTCCTCTGGGTCTCTCAATTGCTCTGCATGGCCTCAAACTAACTCTTGCCATCTTTTCTAATCTTCGGGCTCCTTCTCATTCTCTGGCTCATTCTGTCTTCACCTTCCTAGCTCTTTCTGTCTTCTCTGTAAATCTCTGCTGGTAACACTGCCTCTTTCTCCTTCTCTGTGCTGCACCACTCTCCCTCTCAACTCTGCTGTGCTGTGCTCCATGAACTCTACTGTATTCCTGTACTGCACCCTGTAAATACAGGGATGGTGTAACCAATGGTTATACACATGGTGCTCTCTCAGTGATTCTTTTATGGAGACAGTCCCATAGCCGACCGTCCATTTGTTCTTGATCTTAGTACATGACTTAGCTGTATGGAACATTCTAATAGGACAGGCCTGGGTTCTATGCTCACTGCTGAGTTTAGGCTAGCTGGGAGGAGTGTTCCTCAAACGAACTAGCAACAGGCATGCATAGTACCCTTAAGGTAAAGAACCTTGCCCTGACTTATTTATTTCTGGATAGTTTTTAAATCTCTTAAAACTCCACAAAATTTCAGGACCCCCCCGCCCTCTGCCCCCCCTCCCCCTCCCCCTCCCCCCCTCCAACATACAACCTCTTGCTTAGACATCCTGGCTTTTTCAGGACCACAGACCACTTTTCCTCTGCCTTGAAGTACGTTTCCTCTTTGGGAAACTTCTAATTCATCAACATGCAGTACAAATTCACTTCTTCAGACAGTGTCTTAGTTAGGGTTGTATTGTTGTGAAGAGACACCATGACCAATGCAACTCTTTTGTGTGTGTGTGTGTGTGTGTGTGTGTGTGTGTGTGTGTGTGTGTGAGTGTGTAGGTCAGTGGTCCAACACTAATCTTGAAAGTGGGGAGATTGAGTTCATCCCAGTACAGTGCAGATATAGTGTAATCGAACGAGTGTTTAGATAGAAACATTTTGCATATGTAGGTATATGGTTTGCAGTGTGCGTATGGATGTGCATGGGTGTGTGTTCATGTATGCTTGGGTTTACATGTGTGCATGTCCATGTGGGAAGTATATGATGTCCAGCGACTTCCTAGATAATGCAACTCTTATAAAGGACAGCATTTAGTTGGGGCTGGCTTACAGGGTCAGAGGATCAAGGCGGGAAACATGGCAGTAAGGGCTGAGAGTTCTATATCTTGATCCAAAGGCAACCAGGAGACGACTGTCTTTTGGGCAGCTAGGAAGAGGGTCTCAAAGCCCACCCCTATAGTGACACACTTCCTCCAACAAGGGCACACTTAATCCAACAAGGCCATACCTCCTAATAGTGCCACTCTCTGGGTCAAGCATAATCAAACCACGTCAGACAGCATAATTATTTGGCTATTAACCATTTACAGCTCATTTGCTTTTTGGCTCAGTGGTTTCTGCTCCTACTCTGGTGCATCTAATTTGCCCACTAGACTCTAGACACTTGAGAAGAGAGCTGTCCTGACCAACCTTACCGCTCCATGGAAACCAAATCTTGTTATATAACAGGTCCTAGATGAGTCCCGTTGAATAAAGAAATGAAAGTTGCTGTCAGAAAATGATGTCTTCAAAATGCCTTATGTAACATTAGTTCCACGCCCAACAGAAGGCTTTTATAAAGGAAATTCCCATTTAGACTATCATCAGGTTCTGTTTTCTCAAGATCATGCTGTCTCCTGAGTAAAATGAGGCATCTTTTGGTTAAAACTGTGAAAGAAACCAATTAAGTGCGGAACTCAGCCAAGTAATATTTCTAATTCGGACCAGTTTCTGAGAGTCTGTGTCCTAGAAGGAAGCATACTGCCTGGGGTGTGTCTTTGGACTCTAGGTAAGGTCAAGTGCTGTCTGTGGACACAGAGGAGATGGTTCCACCTTGCCACCGGGCAGATCAGTTCTGGCAGAGTGGAATCCAAGGGCTACAAGTGTCAGGAATATGGAATTGGGCTATTTATCTGCTTTGCCTTAAAACATTCTCTTGTAATTTTTTTCTTTTTTCAGTGCTGTCTGGGACCGAGGGAAAATGACAACAAACAATTCGACCTTGCACTTACTTCAAGATCCTGTACCCGGCACTGTGTTAAAAGCTCCATTTCGGCACTCGGATTAAAGCACTGCTCAAAACACAGCCTTGCCAACTTGGCTCCAGGGGAGAAGCAGCCACTGGAACAATGCAGGCAATTTAATCGTGTTGCAGAGAGGAGGAAGCCCGAGGAGGCTCTACCGGAATGGAATGTAATTCCCCAGTCCCAACAGGAAAAGTGGAAGTGGGGCTGAGGTGGACGAAAGGCAACATCCAAAATGGCGTGAAAATTAACCACCCAACTCAACGAATTATCCACAAGATAATGGGACAAATGTTTGTGAGTTAGCCCAAAGAGCAAAAACACAAAAAAGAGAAATAATTCAGACCTGTACAATGAAACCTTCTTACTTCGCTGTCTCTGTTCTGGATAGCAAAATCTCAAGTCTCTCTCTTTCCACTTAGGTTCAGGTTTTGAAACTTGGTTGCTCCCTGTGGAATTGAAGCCTGTGTAGACCATTGTGCATAGCCATATTCCAAATACTGTTCTCTCTGTTACCACTCAAACTCCTAGTTATTCAGTTTGACCTGAAGTTAAAGAACAGAATCGTTCCATGATTATTCAAAATCAGTTCCCACTATTTTATAGAGCTAAAAAAAAAAAACCCTTTGGTATAAGCCAAGCTAGAGTTCGTAATTAAGATTACCAGAATAAAAAGGAATAGTCATGTGTCTGCTCCCATACGTCTCATTCTAAATATGTGTTTTGGGCCGCATATAATAAAATGTTAATAATAATATGTTAATAATAAAATGTTCATTGTCCTCTGTTGTAGTAAAAATTACTTGGCGGTTTCTACCTCATCCTTGATCATATTGTTCCCAAATAAATGACATAACCCTTCATATTTATAATTAATCTTAAAGCAGTGTTGCTGGGCAGATATCAACTCTCCACAGTATGTTGTCTACTTCATTATCACACAAATCTGAGATATCTCTTGCTATGTTCCGCTTGGGTCTCTCCAGCTCCAACTGGTCAACCCTCCTGGTCATGCTCTCACAATCCACCTACCTGACATCCTCTTCTACCTTCTTGTCTCTCCTCTTCTCCTCATGGTCTCTGTCTCAGACCCCAAGCCTGGGAAGAGAAGCTACACCTACCTCTCTTTTGCCCAGCGATAGGCCTTGGGCTTCTTTATTCAACCAATAGTTGTTTTTTTTTTTTAAATTAAGGAGCAAGGTTACACAGCATCACTTGGTATATATGAAGATCTGCTTATCAAGGACAACCACGTCTTGAGAAGCCAGTATTTAGCACTAGGATACAAGCGGCATCAGAAAAAACCCCTACAGTCTATTGTATATATGATAACACACTAAACGATGATAAAGGGAGTCTATATTTAATTGGTTAGGATGTGGTGACATGGGTTGATGGCTCAATGGTTAAGAGCACTTGCTACTCGTCCAGAGGTCCCAAGTTCATGTTTTAGCACCCATGTCAGGATGATCATAGCTACCTGAGACACCAGCTCCTGGGGATCTGACGTCCTCTTCTGACATCTGCACACAGCGAAGCGTGCAACCTATGGACACACATACACGTAACAAAAATTCTTTAGAAAGAAAAATTAATGGTCGATAGAAACTTTGAATTTTGATATATGGTTGGGATAATTTAAAAACTTTGTCTCTACTCATTCTTGGTGATTCAATTAAGTCTTGAAAGAAGATGAATGTCATCTTAGCTAATGACTTCTGACTCAGAGCATCTTATGACTAACAGCCGTCAAGGAGAGAAGGTCCACTAAGTGAGGCAAAGGAATGAATGTGACAAAAAAATTAAGGCATCCCAGAAAAAAACAGGCGGTAAAGTGATAATAATGAATATGATATTTTTCTTTTACATAGCAACGATAATCTATCACCTCCTACACCCTTCACAGATGAAGAACCTAATTGGCCTTGGAGAGAGTAACTACTCAATGTAGTGTCAGAATAGCAGGTGGTTATAAATGTGTTAAACAGCATACTAATTAGATTGATGTCCAGGCATTTTTCAGATATTTAAAACTTATTAAATGATTACTTTTTTTTGAAGAAATGTGTGACTTTATTTGCAAAAGGGAGACATCTCAAATTCAGATATAATTAAAAACTCTTGTTGACTTATTTAAATTGCGAGTTAAGTAAAACTCACCTTTGTCCTCATAATATTGTGTAACTCTCACAAGATTGCCCTTATAATTATTGTGTAAGCACACAGAGAAGAATTCTAGACGGGAAAACGTTGAGGCAAAAACTGAGTGTTCAAAGCCTTCTTGGATTCAAGTGCATGTGGAGTACACACGATCAAGCAAATATCACAATGCCATTCTGTTCCTACATTTCTCATTTGCATGGGCACAATGAGAAATGCAGCAGAGGCCCTCTACTTCCATAACCACTCAGAGTTTAGCGTGGCCTGACACCTCAGATTTCTGCAGTTCAGGTCATCCTGACTGCTTGCTATTGCTCTTAGTTGATCAGATATATGCTTAAGAAGGAGGTATAAGTCGCACAATTCCTCATGATTCTGAATGTCTTGCGCTGGTTTCTCCTGTCCGGACGTGACAGGGAGAGTAGGTCTCTGTTCACTGAGTTTAAAAACAACGCCTGGTAAGGCAAAGTTAAGACACTTCCTTGTCTTGTTGTGTCTTAGAGTCTGTGGTGTGCTGTTCCTCTCTGAGAGGGAGAGGTACATGCATGGCAGCTGCCCCGAGGAATCTTTGACCACAGGTGGAGGAAGGCAATGCCTTAAACTACTTTTCCTTGTTCAAATCACCGTTCCTCTAAGATGAGGGTCAGAACCTGAACTGGGAGTGAGGAAAAGAACTCCAGGTTTCTAACCCAGGTCAGGGTAACTCTCGACTCTAGGTCCAAAATGTTTTCTGTGTGCATGAGATGGGCTCTGGACACAGAAGAAAACACAGAGTAGAAATCTAAGTAGCAGACTGGGAGTGGAAGAAACTAAGTGTTGGGAGATGCCCCCTCCATTTTGCATTTTGGGTCCTCCCCCCCATATTACATCATTTCAGCTTCAGGGATTACCCTGTAGTATTTATTTTAATTTTACCATTTACATCTGTCAGTTGATAAGAGGTGAAGGCCATACCAGGATCTGACCCTCATGGGAGATGAAGCACAGGTTCTTTGGTCTAAGAAAGTTGAGAACTGCATCCGAGTGGTCTGTGGGGTCCTTGTATGGTAATCTGGGCGCTCCTCCCAGCATAGCATCCAGATGTACTTCGGATTGTTTAAAAACTAACTACTTTATAACTGTTCCTAAGATCTCAGACCTTGTGCTTCCTTGGTCACAATTTCACCCACAGTAGTGATATTTTTAGCAACGACGTACACCAGTGGAGGAATTTTTAAATACTCAGCCTTCCAAAGTGACCATCAAGGATGTTTGCTGTGTGGTTGTTGGCCTCAGGTGTAGTGAGTCAGGGAGTTAGTTCATTGTCTGTAGAGTATTAGAAACCGATAATAAAAGCAACTTGGTCTGTCGTTTATTTTATTTTTTTTTTAAAAAAGTCATTATGATACAATAGTGACGTAAAATGACAGTAATGAAAAAGCTTCTATTTTCAGACAGCGGTCGCCTTCTCACAAATGGCTCTCTAGGAGAAACTTATGCCAGGGGGAAAAAATACTTTAGTTTTTGTGGTTTCTGCTTCTTCTAGTCTGTGGACTTAATTTTTTCTCTCGTTTTAGTAAAAGGGATCATTCAAAATTAGTACTCATAGCCACAGAAGTCTCAACCTCCGTTTCACGACACTCGTTTGTCCTGATTCCTTTGCTGAAGGAAGACCAATGATGCACTAACAGCTTTAAATAGATCCATTCGACCCTGTCGACCATGAAATCACCATAGAGAAGGATCTACCCTTGAGTGGCACCTGAAGCTTTTTGCTCAAAAAGGATAGTAGATCTCTGGGCCTCGGTTTTCCTGCTTTCAGCTGGGCTGAGATCCTTAAACGATGGGAAGGAAGGAATTGGCCAGAGTCATCAAAACCAAGTTAGTGTGGTCAATTAGGTCCAGGTAAGATGCTTAAAAATCTTTTATTTTTCTGTGAGAGGTAGGGAAGGAGGCGTGTAGAGGCCAAAGGCTGATATCAAGTGTATTTATCAACTAACTCTCTATATTACTTTTGAGGACAGGGTCTATCCTTGATCCCTGGGTAGCCAGTCAACTCTAGGAGTCCTTCCCTACATGAGGATTACAAGTGTGTACCACTGTACTGGTTGTTGTTGTTGTTGTTTTATTAAACATGTGTTTTGGTGATCAGGGTCAGTCGGGCCCTCATGCTTGTGTGGTAAACACACTTTATTCGCTGACCCATTCCCTCAGCACCAATCTTTGAAATCTCACTTAAAGAAATAAAAATAGGTTTTATAGCCTTCATAGCTACGTATATTTTAGAGACATAAAGAGGTAAGGCCTACAAAACTCGCAGAGGCTAAACTCTAAGCACTTAATGGTGCTCTCTCAGATGCCTAGAACTCTAAAATGAAAGAGAAATATCTTTATGGCCCAGAAACGCTCTTGTAGACATTAGTAGGCAAAACACAAAGAAAGTCACCATGTTGACACATGGCTACCATAAGGGTTTTCTTTCCACCCTTGGTGTCTCTGGGCCTTGCCCTGTTTTATTTTATTTTATTTTTTTGCTTTTCCACTTATCCTGGAACTTTAAAGCCTTCAGAATTTTGGTGCACGCAAGTCAATCACACACGTTCTCATCTGCGCGATGGGCAGTAGAGACATGGTTCTAAACGATGTGTAAATGTCAGTTTTTTTTTTCCCACCAACCAAAAAGACTTTAATCGACTCTTTTTCTTTCTTTATTAAAAATGTATCAATAGTTTAGTTGGCTAACATCTCTGCAGGGGTTGCAATGAGGCATGAAACGGTTTTATACCTCCGTGGGACCTGCTTCTCTTTGTGGGACGGCGATGGCAGAAAACAGACAGAGGCAAGATGTGTAGATGCAGTCTGGAGATTCGTTTAGAATCCGGACATAATGCCCTTTTTATTTTAAACATTAAACGCAAGCAGCATGAGAGTAATGCACTTCTGGGGGTCAGCGGGTTCAGGCAGCACAAGAGCAGTACATTTTCCGAGGTCAAAAGTTCCTGCAAATGTTTCCAGATGTCAGCGAGGGCTTATAATTTTGACTCGATTTTGCAGCTTGCCTTTTAGGTTAGACTGAGTCAGGCTGGTGTGGCCTTCACTGCTTTCTGCAAGTCAGTACCGTTAGAGACCCCATTTCGCCTTCTGTATCAGTTCACCCCGACATAGTCATGGTGTGCAGTCATCTGGGAACTGTATGTGTGAGTTATACATATAAGATATATGTGTACCTGTTTTCTGAAACACACTGAATTGAAACCTCTGGTGATGAAGGACCTGGGACATGGGCTATTCACGGTGCTACATGTGATTCTGATTAAGCCACGTGGCCTCCTTTTTCAAGCCAGGTAGAAGACATTCGCTACCGGCTTACTCTCTTCAATGTACATTTTTTTCAGTCT
The DNA here is from genome assembly GCF_011064425.1 of Rattus rattus. Taxonomy (NCBI): domain Eukaryota; kingdom Metazoa; phylum Chordata; class Mammalia; order Rodentia; family Muridae; genus Rattus; species Rattus rattus. The sequence continues at coordinate 219,642,054 of NC_046156.1, forward strand.
TCTCTTCACATGCTTAAAATGTTGCCCAACTAGGCACATGGATGGCATTTGAAGAGTCCGGCTTCCTTGCCAGCTCCAACATCATTGTCCTACTCCTGATATCCTCACCCAAACCCACTGGCGACCTGTCCTCAATTGTGTATTCCTGTGTATTTTGTCTTCTTTGTCTTCTTTCTTCCACAGGGTCCTCTCTCTTCTCTTCCAGGTCTGTGTTCTTTTAAGACCTGTTTAAATCTAATCCGTGCATCAGATCCTTGGTCCACTTCACACTCTCTGACCCCTCCAGTCTTTACCGTTTGTATCATCAAATTGTAATCTGTATTGTAGTTACTTGTGTCCAATATGTCTGCTTCAACTCTTGGGGTGCCTTTCAAGTGATTTCAATTTATAACATTTTACTGCCAGTCAGTACATTAAAATGTCTAGCATTATCCCTGGGGACCGTGCTGCTGTATTGTCTTTCAGAAGAGGCTGGGAAGTTCAGCATATCCCTGAATCACCCCGGTCTCCTTTTCTAGGGAGCTTAGGTCTCACGTAGGCCAACGATCACTTGTGAGCTCAAATTACTCAAGAAAACAAACCCTTTGGCTGCTGCGCGCTGATTGCTCAGCACCTGCAGTGGTGAGAGATACGGAACCTTTTGAGCCTCGCTTACGTTCTTGCCATCTCCTGTTTATTGCTCAGTGCGGCGGAACCTGCCCTTGGATGCCGCGCGTGGGTTTATCTCAGAATGAAGCTGTTTATTGTGACTTGCGACAGTAGACAGAGTGACCCAAATCTCTCTGTTCGTAGAGTAATTTGCAAAGGTACAGGCTACTGCATGGTGAGCATCCCGCCAACCCCTGGAACCCGTTGCTATTGGCTGTCTGAGCTTGTTTACTGTGAAGAGATCGAGGGCTACTTTGAAGATCTGATCCTGATTTACTAGAGAAATTTTGGGATCCAGTCGGAGTGCTCAGAGGGTAGAGGCCTTTGCGCCAAGCTGGACAACTTAAATTTGATCCCTTGGACTTGTGGTGGAAGGAGGGACCCAGTTACCACAGACTGTCCGCCCTATGCCATCCGCATGCGCACGTGTGGTGTGCGGGCTGAGAACATAACTCGGTTTATGTAGTATGTTCACATTTTGAGCCAGGCTGCTCTGTCTCACGGCCTGTGTAGTGTGCACCACTACAGTGAACACATTCTTTACAGAGCAATAGGAAAGAGAAAAATGGGGCAGTACATGTAAGATGGAGAAAGACAGACCTGAAGGCACAACAATGGTGGGGACCAAGGTAATATGAGGGGCCTGTACTACCAGCTGAGACCATGATGATATTACGATCTGTGCCACTATTAGGGCCATGTCTAGGTCTGAGGTCCTACTGTAGCTGGGGTCTCTGTCGATGCCGGTGGTAACACAGGATGGTCATGTAGACATCCGTAACCTATGCTGCCACCTGAGACCATGTTGACGTGCATGGTCTGGGTTGCCTCCGACAGCTTTGTCTAGGTCCAGGGTTGACTGCAGTGGGGGCAGGAGGCAGTGTTTATGATCTGTGCTGTCACCAGAAACGACATGGAAGCCTGGGATCTGTGCTTCCCTTGACAGGAAAGGGTAAAGAAGCTACTATTGCAGTGGTGTTGATGACTGCAGATGCACAGTTGAGAAAGAGGGACACAGGAGGCTTCTGTGACAACCCTGACCTATACTCCAACCCCACACCTCCCCAGCAACTAGCAGCTGGAAAAGGAATCCATTGAAGAGAACTCTTAAAGAGTGTGAAGAGGGATGCTGAATTCTAGTTTCTTCAATTGGTAGCTTCTGGTGGGGGTACAGAAGGGGAAGTCTCAGTTCTATCTAATGAGAGTTTGACTACGCTCTGGTGAGTATATAGAGAACACAAATTGGACTTGTTTCAAAATTTATTATTGTTACTGTTATCATTATTATTATTTAATTTTTAAATTTTTGGGGATCATAGAACGAAAGACTTGGAGATGAGTGTGATAGGGGTGCATGATGTGAAATTCCAAAAGAATCAATAAAATACTATTGGACAGAAAAAGCAATGTTTGCACCTTAAGAATGAAGCTCTGAGTTTCATCTCTAATATCACTATGAGAAAGACAGGAGAGAGAGAGAGAGAGAGAGAGAGAGAGAGAGAGAGAGAGAGAGAGATCTGTTTTATATATTTTCAAGCTCACTGACTTAAATTCTGCTTTTATTTTTGTTGATGACTTATAACGGACTGTGTATTCATTCGATATGATTTTGCGATAAGTATTAGAGATAACCTGATTGTGCTTGAAAGTTGACATTTCATCAGCTAATGCATGAAACTGTGTCAAAAGAAAATACCAGGAAAACAATAACTGTCATACATTTGTATCTAGCAAGCATCTTTCTACTGCCAACCAATCCTCCCGAGTGTCCTTTAGTAGGACATACGCTGTGTCAAGGGCACCTACATGTTGCTTCTCTGGAATAGATATCTACAAGCTGGATGTGCATATGTACGTTAGACCACATGAAGTGTACACTCCGATTCTACGTGGACCCCTGGAGATTTAATCTCTTTTTTTCCAAAGCTCAAGGTGTAGATCCTAAGAGTCCGTCTGGCAGCAACCAAAGGCTACATTTATAAATACACACGGTAATAGATATTAAACGTCACCCATGCTCAGGAACCAGGAGAGGTTCTGACGTACAAGAGTGAAAAGACGAAAAGACAAATACAGCTTTCTTATAAGGGGCTTCTCCAGATGGACAGCTGGGGCAATGTCAGTCACCACTGTGACTGTATAAAACGAAAACCTCACTCACAGGGAGAACGTGTAAGGGGCTCCAGTCTCGGATGCTTTGTGGTACAGAGCGGCAGGGTGGGAAGTGTTCTGAAAGCCCTTCCGAAGGACTGTTGCTCACTGTAGGGTTTGAAAGGCAAGACAGGAGAAAAAAGTTACCACCTCCACTAGTAAAACGATAAGGAAAGATTTTGAAACAATGTCTCATACGGTCTCAGTTTCCTTTGTCTAACCCTGCTTCACAGTGCATTTTCACGGATAATGGGTAAGAACTGTGAGATTTGTAAAAACATCACGGATATATCTGATTTGTGAAGAATTCCAGGGCTGTTAATGAAACTGCTAAGGTTAGGGGTGGAGGTAAAGACCTATGTGTTTGCAGGGAGAAGGATAGCTTTGACAGACACGTGGGCCTGCCACCGTCCTCACAATCTTTAAACCTAGTGGAGCCAAGTTTTCTTTGATGTGATTCTTGGCATAGTAACGTACTTTGACACGTCATGGATCAAATCACGTCCATTGTGTCTTCCAGCTGTGTAATAATGATTAGCAACTTGGATGTCTGTTGAATTATCTTGCCTTTCCATATATCCAAAATACTATAGGACAGAAATATAGAAAAAGGGGAAATCAGACGGAAGGAGAATGAGAAAGTGAGAAAACGAGCAAGATGGGCAAATGCAACAAATTACTTCATAAAAAAAAAAAAAAAAGAACATGTTTAAAGTCGAGTAATGTTCTATTTCTTTCCCTTTCAGAAAGTCAAATGTTCCTTAGGAACCAGATCGATTTATATTGGCAAGAGTGATTAAAATATGCTGATTGGAAAATGCTGTACACTTCTCTGTGTCTCCCAGTTTGGAGTCCCTAGCTCTTTGGTGCATCCATAATGCAGTTCCTGTGCTTCTTGTCAGCGTCAGATGCTTAAGAGGCACAAAGGAACAGGAAACTCGCATGGCGGTAGTCCTCCCGTGACTGGGGGCTGCCATCTTCTGAGCTGGCCGCTTGACTTACGCTTTCGAATTTAATTCTAGCGACAGCTTTTACGTGTGGGAAAACCAGGGCTCACAGAGATGAACTAATTTGCTGAGGTATTTGCGCTAGGATTCAAGTGTAGTCTAAAGCCCGTTTTTATTATTTCTTTTAAATTAAAGGAAAAAATGTTTTCCTCTGTTAAAGAAAGAACGCCTGCTTTTCTTTATTGTTCTGGATTAGTGGCCGGCTGTAACACTCGGGAGGGTCTCGTAAAAGCACACTTAACGTCCGTGTGGTTCAAAGAGCGTTTCCTTAGCTGGATGATATGTTGTTTCTTCAAAGAGCTGTGTAGAAACAAAAGCTGTATTGCTAATGATTTTCTTGTTCATATATATTTTTTGAATTACATTTTTATTGCAGCAATAAGGTTTATTTTTCTAGAAAATTAGGAATACGTAGGAGCACAAGGGGAGGTGGGGGGGGCTATGGCTACCACCCGAAGACAATTGTTTCATTAAAAAATTTCTAACATTTTTCTCCCAGCTTCTTTCCTCTGAATATTTATTCCCCCAAACCCATTCAAACCGCATCTCATTCTGTGCTATGCCACGTGTAATGTAGAAACCAGCTTGGGAAATAAGTCACTTAATAATTATCTTTCATGTTTAGAATCATTAAAATAAATAGAAGGGGGCGGTAGGACGAAAAGCTTTGAGTGAAAAATCTCACCTGAAAGCAATTTGCTTCAGGGCGGGCCATTTGCTATATGGGCTGAATTCACAGCAAATTTCTTAGATCAAGTTTTGAGCCTTCCATGCAGGCTTTTGGAGAAAATTGTGATCCCATTCCTTAAATTTTTTTCTGTAATTTGGGAGAAGACATTTTCTTACACTAGGCTTGGTAGGAAGGCCCCCTCTCCTTTTTTCAGTTGGATGGAGTAAATAATTCAGTGACTTTGGAAACTAATATCTATCTATCTATCTATCTATCTATCTATCTATCTATCTATCTATCTATCTTCTATCTATCTTTTTTACTTTTAGGCAAGCTCCCGGTGAGCTACACCCCAGTCATGCTTCTTCACTTTTAATCAGTCAACATTTTATCTCGGATGACCTGAAGCACTAAAGTTCACTTCCTGTTTATAGAACCTGTTTATAGTGTGACATCCCCTAACTTGTCTACTGAGTTTAGAGCATGTGTACTAGATTCAGCAGAAGGCCGATCTGATCCAACTACTCAGGCATTATGCAGACTTGAGCAAGTTATTCAAATTCAGACTCCAGTACCTCATCTGAAACGTGCACATAAATATCCCCTACGTCCGAAGACTTCTGTGAGGATTAAGTGAATTATAGTCATCCTGTGGCTTCTGTGGGTGTTTGGTTCTAGGACCTTTTATGGACACCAAAATCTGAGTGTATTTAAGACCTCCATATAAGCCGATTGTGCTATGTGCAGGTTAGAGTAATGCATGAAACGATTGTAAACGTTGTGTTAATGATTTTATACTGTATTATAATGACAAGAACGCCTCCACGTGTTCAGTGTAGGTGTAGTTTTCTTCAGATACTTTTGATCAGAGCTTGGTTGAATTTGGAGCTTGGAAGGATACTGGAAAGCAACATGAAGGGGGCCCTTCTCATTCCTAGAGGATGCTTTAGACAAGCTTAAACAGCCCATGGCAGCTTATCAATAGGATATATTTGTCTTAGTCAGGGTTCCTACTCCTGCACAAACATCATGACCAAGAAGCAAGTTGGGGAGGAAAGGGTTTATTCAGCTTACACTTCCACATGGCTGTTCATCACCAAAGGAAGCCAGGACTAGAACTCAAGCAGGTCAGGAAGCAGGAGCTGATGCAGAGGCCATGGAGGGATGTTACTTACTGGCTTGCTTCCCCTGGCTTGCTCAGCTTGCTCTCTTATAGAACCCAGGGCCACCAGCCCAGGGACGGTACCACCCACAATGGGCTGGGTCCTGCCCCCTTGATCACTAATTGAGAAAATGCCTTACAGCTGGATCTCATGGAGGCATTTCCACAACTGAGGCTCCTTTCTCTGTGATAACTCCAGCCTGTGTCGAGCTGACACACAAAACCAGCCAGGATAATATTTTACAACTATGATAGAGCAAAGGTTTAAAGTCGGCCCTACCATTATGTGCTATTTAGCTAACCTGGTATGTGACAAATGTGAAAGATATCTTTCTGAAAAACCTAGACCACAAGTAATGATCCTGCCCAAATCACAGTTTCCCCAGTCTTGTGGTCTTGTTCCTTCCTCAGTTGGGGCATGTAAGGATATGGCCATCTCTCCTGTCTTAAAACCAAGTTGCCTGGTCACCAAAGAAGATAGTCCCCCCCTCTCCACAAAACAAGCAGCTCATAGGGTCTTCTGTGTTCGTAAGTAACCCTTTCAGATGGCCAACTCTTGCTCCTGTAGAGTTGGCCTCCCCTCCCAAGAATTTTATGTGAATTTTGAGAGCTCAAAAAACTGATTTGACATCTAGGAGGCATGACTGTGCACATTATTGTCTTTCACCCCTTAGCTGTGCTGGACTCTCATGAAGAATAATTTGCTGTGTCTTATGTACTGCAGAGACATACAACACAGATAGGGGCTCGATCTTTTCTAAGTGGTCAGAATTCCTGAGATTTCTGCCTCGTATAAGTGGTGGCCTCAATGTAGAAAGGTTAATCATTTTATCTGCTAAAGGGTTTCCCCAGCACTCCCTAGAGCAGAAATGTCTAGGACAACATTTGTGGATAATGAGGGGAAGCATTTCCATAATAAGAGAGAGCAAAGCTGGAAGTCAATTGCAGAGAGGTGAAAGGTAAAGAGGCAGCCCCAGAAAGAAACAGTCCATGAAAAGGCTACCTAATTTCTTATTGTGCTTTGCAATAAACTCTGTGATTTTGTGTGTCGCCTCGAACAGAAAATGGCAGAAATTAATGATATCCAACTCTGTATTTCCATGTTCCTGTCTACGTTTCAGCAATTCCATATCAAGTTGTGTTTAATCCAAGTTACACCTGTCTCTACCGTGCTGACACTGGTCACAGGTCCGTCTTCTGTCCCCAGTGTCCGGCATGGGTGTGGCTTGTATGCATACTTAAAAAATGTTGGATTCTCATTGAGTGAGGACGTGTGTTTATCGAAGTCCCTATAAAATTGTTGATGACCACCACTGGATTAAAGGAAAACAGACAGGAGAATGGGTAAAAAGAGTCAGGATTGAGTATCACAGGCAATGGCAGGGCTGACACTGACTTTGCTATGTTCTGTGACCTAGAGCTAGATTTACTGAGTAATCTACAAAGAGTGCCGTGTTGCGATTTGGGATGTAAAGTAGAACAGACAGCATGGATGGATGGATGGACGGATGGGTGGGTGAGTACTGTCTCAGAGGATTGGTGAGCAAGTGGTACAGGACTGCCCCGCCCACAGGGACTGGCTTCCTTTACTAGGGGACAAACATGGAGGCAGCTGTGGCGGAATTCAGTTGTAGCTTTGTTTTCTATCCTGAATTCCTTGACCTTATGGTCAGAATTGCTTTCTGCTCTGGCGAGGCTGAAAGCAGGTCTGGGACACGCATATGAAACCTGTCCTCCAGCCTCCAGCCTCCAGCCCCACTCCTGCCTTTCCACTTCCGTGCTCTGTCTTTGACGCTCCTTGGGTCACGGGCAACTCCGTGCCATACCGCACGTCCAGCCTAACTGTGCAGTTAGGTGCAGAAAAGACGCTTTGAGCAACCACAGGCAGAGAAGGGAGAAATGAGGTAGCATGTTCTAGAAGTGTGAGGTGTGATTACGTCTTCCTGCTTCCATCTCCCCACCAGCAGCTCGCGTTCCGTCAACATTCACAGGCGTGAGAATGAGTGCTCACTGTGGGTCAGCGCTGCGTGACGTCATTCATGGGAAATGTTCTATAGCGTCTAGACAAGGACCATGAAAAGAAGCCAGCCACCTTGTCCCCATCCAGTACCTGGAAAAGCTTCATAAAATTGGTCAATAGGACTTCACAGAGCAAGTATTTCCCCAAAGAGTAACAAGGTAAAAGGCTGGAATGGTCTGCTGTTTGCATGACTAGAGGCTGGCAGTGGAATTCCACTTGTCTGAAGCTCGCTCGGGGTTAGAGAACGAAATCCCGGTAAGGATGTTTAAGCAGGAGAAGAAGCTTATGATTTATGTGTTTTCCTCTTCCCATTCAAACCGCGCCGATGCTGATCTGCATGGAAACCACGCAGGGAAACCCCAGTCTGAAATGTCATCTGTCTCCAGCCTCTTTAGTGTTTCAAGACGCACCGAGATGAAAATTTCATGCTGGTGTATTCCGCGATGTATTCGCAGGTGCTTTTGTAGGCTGTGCGTGCGCTTTCTGTTTACTATTAAATAACTCCATATTCATCATTGATTCGATTGGAGCCTGATACACGGACATGAACAAGACAGAGTGAGATTCCGTCTCTGAATAAGACACACAGACTGGGAAACGGGAACTCAGGAATAAATACGTGTGTCAGTGAATAAAGAAGCAATTTTCAGTTTGCCTCACATGTTTTCCAGCTCTTGTGTTTTTATCAGGGCCGGTTATTTCCCACCACAGAACTAGGGATGCTTGTTTAACACCTTCATGGAAGGGTGCCGCGTTACGGAGGACCTAATCCTGCAGAAAGCCAAAATGATTAGAGAACCGATAAAAACACAGATGCATTAAATGGATACCAGCACGGATTGCCGACTTCCTCCTCACTCAAAAATTGTAAAGAGGCTTCTGTGTGCCACAACCTTCCTGTCAAAGGAGAGGGCTGGGTGTTGTCATGAGTGGTGTATGAGCCCTCCAAACTGTGGACTAGGGTTGTCAGGCCATGAGTGGAACAGTTTCTTCCTGAGAGCTGCACATTTGGGTCTCTGACATGACATGAAACCTGCCCAGAGGTCCACCCCTTCCCTCCCTCCACCTCTTCATTTGCTTTACCACAACCTATAACCAAGTGAGGTACTCCCGGGCTTTATGTAAAAATGTTGCGATCACTATTATTTTTATTTTTACAAGTTGAAACATTTCTTTTTCAAGCAGGACGATCTGCTGCCACCTGTCTCCTTAGGCTTTATATAGCTGATAAACAGCTCTCGGATTATACAGAAATAACTGCATTTATTTATTTTTTTTTTATTACAGACCCCTCACGAATGCCAATCTGCCGGCAGAGTAGCAATGACAGAGACCAGGCAGCCAGCTTCAAACCGTCCTCTTTTCCTTAAGTCCTTAAAACAAGGCAATGGTTTTTCATATTCAGTCCAAATGGAAAGCGCTCGGGCTCAGTGCACATCAGGAAACCGCAGCCTCCTCCCCTCCCCCTTTGCCCTATTCTGCTTCCAGCTGCATTGCATCTGGGAAGCTCCCAGAGGCAGAGGCACAGGCTGGGTGGAACAGCATGCACCGTGGGCTACCTTTTATAACTAAAGCAGAGTCTTGGCTTCAGGTCATCTCTCACATTGTGTTTCTATTTCACAGAGCCTCTCACGATAAAGAGAACACAGACACATTGTTGCGATGAGTGTGTCATGACAGCTTAAAGAGGATAAAAGGAGAGCCCAAAGGTTTTTCACTTGCCCGCCAATTCCATTCCATACCGCATTTTGGAAAACCTGGCTGAACAAAAGAAAAAAAATTCTCATTTCAGCAATGATGATGGATAGAAGTGGGCTTGGCCTGGTTAATTTGGTTAGTTTTTCTTGAAGACAATTTTTAATAAATGAAGCTGGGTTCTCTCTCCTCTCTCCCTCTCTCTCTCTCTCTCTCTCTCTCTCTCTCTCGGAAATAATATCAGATCCTGAAGTAATTTTTGTCGGGGCTCTTTGACAGTGTAACACACCCTTCCATTGTGCTGGGGCTTTTAGGACTGTAGGGTGGGTCCCCAGATTATCGAAAGTGGGGGTATGGTCAGCCCAAAGACGTGCCCCTACCCTCACTTATGAGGAAAGTGCAGCTGCGCTAGAGTAGGACCTCTCTGGAGGAGGCCATCTAAAGAAGGAAGATTGCTCACGGTTTGGGATTGTGAGACTCCTTCTTGTCCGAGCTTCGGCTTTCTAACGTGAATAATTGATGGCATTAAAACCCATCCCTGCGTATCCGAAAGTGTTACGGGGAGAAGTAGGCGCTGGGGTGCACATGGCTACAGACCGAGCAGCCTCCTTAAGCACTCGCTCATTGCTGCCTTTAGTGTGGGAGCATTCAGGAAACAACTTTCCCTTTCTTGCTTGTCTTTCTCTCCATGCATTTCTTTTTCTTTCTTTCTTTTCTTTTTTTTTTTTTTCCGGAGCTGAGGACTGAACCGAAGGGCCTTTCCGCTTGCTAGGCAAGCGCTCTACCACTGAGCTAAACCCCCAACCCCTTCTCCGTGCATTTCAACCTCCGAGTGGGTTAGCTCTGCGCTCCCAAATCCTCCTTTCAGTCAGCAGCTCTCAGAGGAATTACAATCAAGCACTTGGCTTGTCCTCAATGTCCCTTATGAGGTGTGAGGCTCTAGAAAGGAAGGTGTCTTGTGGTCTCACACAGCTCCCCCCTACCCCGCCCCACCCCCGGCAGGCAGCCAGGTAGCAGGAATACACTGACCACTCAATATGTCCTCTTGCGAGATCCTGAAGTTCGCACATCCTCTGACTGTGTGTACCATTCCTCCATAGACCATCCCACTCCCCGCTTCCTGTAAGGGCTATTTTCCAGGGACTTTAAGAATTGCTGACATTTGGGCAAGCACACATTTTAGTCAGGAACAGTTGAAGCGTTTATGATCCACTAAAAAAAGAAAAAAATCCCAGTTCGCTTATGATTTGATTTTCTTAGTGCCTACCCTTCTCTTTCGAAAGCAGGTCAAATTTCTTGACTAAACTAATTAAAAAAAATTGCTTCAAGGGGTTCATATGCATCCAGCAAACCTCTAGCTAAAAGCGTTTGCTTGTGTCATTGTGAACTCCCATTTGAAGCCAGTTAAGTGAAATCTAGCTTGTTCTTGGAAGGTTACAATTAACCTCGAGTCAGGAATGTGAACAGAAAATGGACAAAGTGTTCATTTCATTTTAGTGCCTGCTCAGAACTTCAGGGAACCTGTGTAATGGACTGTGGTCAGAGACTGTGGTACCTATCTGATTTGATGGCTTTAAAAAAATAATGTTTTACACAAATGCTTAAATTTATGTGGCAATCTTAAAACGCATGTCACTTCTATTACCACAAAACTTAGTCCTTGTTTTGTTTTTTCGTTTTTTTTTTCTAGACTAGGTACAATCTTCGTAACTTTTGTATTTGGATTTTTAAAGCCGATACAATACGTAGCTCTCTTTTTGAAGGACCGTAGAAGGGAAATGAGATTGTAGTAATTTACAACTCTATTTTAAATGTCAGCTCGAAGGAGTGATGTTTGATGTGTAACGATCACTAACAAGGCTGGCGGGGTGACATTCAGCCTTAGAGGACACGGGGCACTGTGAGACTGAAGTCAACTATTGCACGAAGAAAGACGTGGCCATAGATGATGACTTCTCATGGCTAAGATTTTACAAAGCAAATCTGCACTTACTCCAAAAGAAGCAACCATGTGTACAACGCTTTGGGGTTCCTTAAGAATGTGTGGCTTGTGCAGCCACAAGGAGGGTTACAGTAGAGGCTTACGGGAACTCAACTTGGAGACAATAAAGGTATTAGCTGAAAATTATTACATCAATGATATGGGATGTGAGTGGTACCGTCTTCGTCATAACTTTGGCTGAAGTGAAATATTAATAAACAATGTTATGTCAGAACACCCACCATTAGTTTCTGTCCCTTCTTGACTAGGGATGGACAACTCCTCCTTTACAACACAGACTGGTCTATGTCGTACTCTGGTTCTGGTAGTTCATGTTTGGTAGCCATGTAAATAGGTTTCTCCACGCATTCGAACTCTCTGGGCTATTTTATACTGTTCCAATTCATTTGCATGGGAATCAGCCCTTTCTGTTACTAGGACTTCAGAGCTCTTTTTGTTAATTGGGGACCCTTATCACTTGTGTCAGCAGTGATTGGAGGTTCAGACTTGCTCTCCAGAAATCAATCCCTTCTGGCTTATCTGTAGCATGCAAGATATGTGTACCCATTACTATTTAACTATGGCTTTCTGTTGATCTTCCCCCTTCTGCATTTCCCCTGTGCTGTAGTTCTGGAGACCACACTGAGGTGATGGCCACTGTGATTTCCATCGGAGACTTTCTCATTTACCTCTGTGCTTACGATCAGAGGAAAGTCCTGGACCATTTAGGCTCTGTGGCAGGAAGAGAGGAGTTTCTTCTTTGGATTCGAGCTGACCAGAGTCCTTCATTGGACAAACACCACTGCCATTTTGGAATAATGGAATCTCTCAGTTTACTCAGAGAATATGTAACGTCCTTGCCAAACACAGCGACTTCAACATTCTCATGGGCCCATCTATGCACACACACATATATGTGTGCACACATATCCTGGATGCTGTATGTAATATTTCCATGCAAACAGTGAGCACAAACAGGGAAGATAGATGGTCTTTGTTCCCTGAGTGTGGGTCTTCCATAATATGTTGTTTTAAAAACTTCTCTTCTAGCTGGGGAGACTTGTTCTAGAAATAACTGTTTAGCCTGCTTTCCTGTGACTGAAAAGACACGTTGATTTACAGAGACACTGAAAGCTGTGTTCTAATTGAGGCTACAAATATGTGGTCTCAAGCTGGAATCCTTACCCTTTTGCCTCAGTGTGGTCTTCAGAGCTACAACACAGGCTTCATGTCAGAAGTCAATTGAGAACACCTGTTCTCTGTTAGCTGCGTTTTCAAGTGGACTCTAAATAAAATGCTAGGAAGCTTTTTTTTTTCTCCAATTTGCTGATCTAAAATTGAAATTCAAAGGACAGTGTCTAAAAATCCTTTAGTTTGAAATAATTTCAAGCTCACGGAAGATGTGACAAGACATCACAGGGAGGTTTTGTGTGTCTTTCAATCAGCTTCAGCCAAGGGTGATATTTTACAAGACCATAGAACATCTATCAATCTAAGACCAGTTGACATGGATACAATACTCCAGACTTGAGAGCCAGTTTAGAAATTATTTATTGTTATGCATGTGTCTGATGTGTTGGGGGGCCTACATGGGTCATAGCAGGCATGCTGAGGTCAGAGGACGGCTCTGTGGAGTGGATTCCCTCTTTCTGCTTTTATTTAGGTTCTTAGGTTCCTCTTGGGTCAGGACACTTTCCCCACTGGACATGAAAGATGAGTTTTAAATTAATTTTTATTTATGGAGGATAGTTTTAATAAGAAAAACTCAGTGAAATGTTATCTGTAAGGTACTGGGGCCTGGATATGTGTCTTAGTAATAGATTGCTTACCTACATGAACATTGCCTTGCATTTAATCTCCATGGTGGTGTGGCCCAAGTCAACGAGCAAACACTACAAAAACAGACAGCCCCAAACAACCAAGGGGTCAGACGGTCTAGGTGGTTCTCACGAAAAGTTGATGAAGAAAGTGAAATGATTTCCCAATATGTTAAACTTTCATCTTGACTAACTCTGACCAGCATGTATATTGGATACAGATGACAGGGTCTTTCCTTCAGAGTAAACTCGGTTTCCCCTCTGTAGAAGAAATTGGAAGTGAGAAAAATCTATGGGATTTTCTCCTTGGTTGTGCAATCTTTAACCCAGCTTTCCCAAGCTCTCCCCCAGTGAGAAACATCATAAATTTTTCACATGGTAGAAAATACCTGTGGTGAGAGATGAATAAGGTAAAATCAGGCATGTCATGGCAGGATCATTTAATTGTGTTGTCTTATTAGAAGATACTCAGTGAGTCCTTGTTCGTGTTCACTTTAGACAATAGCTAATAATGAGAACGCAGTTTGAAAGAGCACTGCCGTGTCCCCCATTGCTATTCTGATCCTACAGTATTTTGTGTACTTGTGAAACCAGAGATGGAGTTCTCTAGGCTCAATGGAACACAACACAATTATGTGTGTTGCTAAAAATAAAACAAGTATCTACTTTATCAAAGCTCTGAATGACTCAGGACTCTAGAAAGGGGAGGAGTTTAGTCGTTGGATCTTCCAGTAGGACTTGAGGCTTCTCATGAATCTTTTATCGACAAGGGAAATATTATGTAGTTGCACGGATACTTAACATAAAATTAAATATTGTATTTAAATATTTCCCCGGGAGACATGTTGTGGTTTTTGGTCGGAATGGGTGATACAAAATGTTCATCTTGGAAGGATTCTCTTGACAGTAAAAATGAAGTTATCAGTGAGAGATAGATTAAAAAAGTAGATCTTGAGCCGCTTCTGAATCTGGCAAAGGAGACTTTAAATTGTAATTAGATTTCCCAATTTGTGGATGTGGCACATGAAAGAGAGATTTACAGGAAAAGTATGCTATTCCATTGCTTCTGATAAAACTCATTTGTGGGGGTAAATTGAAAATGCTGGCAAGGGCGATGGTGGATTGTTGGGGCCGGCTTCTAATTTAGGCATCCTTACTTGGCCTTCAGTGTGTCCCAGCAGAGAGTTTGGCCTTAAATCTATGGCTATTCCCGGAATGGAGACCTAGTAAAAAGAACTCTTGAGGGGAGATTGGCTTCTGCATTGATTTTTATGTAGGCCAGTGTTGAGGGAAGAAAAGAAATGGAAGCAGGGGAATTCTTGTATGCTCCCCTCCTTTGGTTTGGCTGTTGGATGGGCTCTTCAAGTTTAAGGCCACCGGATGAAGAAAGAATACTTTTCAAGGTCTTTTTAGTACAAGTGTGTGTGTGTGTGTGTGTGTGTGTGTGTGTGTGTGTGTGTGTTCTGTCTTTGCATTTGGAGTTTATCTATAACACTGAGCTGCCTCGTTACAGTTGCAAAGCCCGATCTTACTGCAGTGGCTATGGTGGAGACCTATGTGTAGCCCTCATTGCTGATAGCCAGTGGCAGGTGCTATATGGGGACTGTCTCTCTTGATTAACATACAGGAGCAGCCTTGTACAGATTTTGGAGGAAATTTCTTAGTCTTTTCAAAGATAAGCAAGGCTTGAAGTTTAATAATAGCTCCCGTTTCACACACTTAGACAAGCTTTGAGTTTATAGTAGAGAAACGATGTTTAGTGTAAAAGTAATTCAATCTGAATTAGAAAGTATTAATGGCGTTAATGGGTTTAACTAATCTCTTCTGGAGGTAGTCGGGAGTTTATTATAGTTTATGTGCCTCTGTGATGACCGAGGTCACTGGAATCCTCCTCGGACCAACCAGAAGAGGTCGTGGCTGTGATAGTTCTGGTCTTTGTGAGGTAGAGGGTGTGTTTCTTTTCTCTATGTGGAGAGGGTATGGTGGATTTTGAGCTTGGCAGTACCCCAAATTAGAAAACCATCAAGGTGTGACTGGCTGAGGAATTAATTAAAATGATATGCAACAGACACTTTCCTGGGGTTGTTAATTTCCCATGTGATATTATGAGATTGTACTAAGAATGTAATGGAATTTAATGGCCAACCGCTAATATTCTTTTCTTTGCTGCCTTTGTACTTGGCCCCTGCCTTGGCCTCAATCTTTAGCATATGTTCAAGGAGGCATGGGGAGACAGTATTTCACTCTACAAGCAGAGTTAGGAAAAACATAAAATATCAACGGGATCCGGACCACAGTGTGAAAACGTTTTCTTAGTGTATGGATGAGTTATCCACTGCCGAGTGAAATATTTCCTAGTTGTTTAAAATCAAAACTCCATTGCTGCTCAGTGTCTGTGGGGAAGGAATCCAGACATGACTTAACTGCCTCAGCCCTGTATTCGCTCCTGAACCTGGAATCAAAGAGCTGGCTGGAGATGCAGTCTTTTCTGAGAGGGGCCAGGGAGAATCCACTCTAAACTGATGTGCACACAGGTTTAGTTCTCCCTCCAGGCCTTGCCTCAGTTTCTCAGCTTCTCCACAAGGCACAGAGTGTAAGATCTGAACTCTTGGAGTGAACGTGCAAGTGAATAAGAGAGGGTGGGTAAAGTGGAAGCTGCCCTCTTTTCGAGCTTTAATCTCAGGAACGACTTCTACCCGTTCTGCATTGTATTGGTGGAATCTGTCTCCAGGTCCAGGCCACACTTAGGAGGGCGGGTTGGATGGGATTCCAGGAGAAGCGGATCCTTGGCAGGCAAGCTAGAGCCTGACCACTGGAGTATATTAGGCTTTTCCCACTGTCCGAGAAAACCAAACAACTAGTCGATAGAAGGTATCTCTAGAAGTCATTAATTCAGAAGAAATACCATCTTTGAAGTGAAAGCGTTGGAGAAAATCAGGTCCAATTGAGTATTGAGTCCAGGGAGACGTTTTATCCTTTCAGTCTATATCGCCATTCCTTTTTTTTTTTTTTTAAATGAGGTATACTGTTAGTCTTTACTCTTCTAAATGCCTCATATCTGTCCCTACAGGAAATGTAAGCTATTTTTATTTGCACGGTTCTTATCAGGCGATTGGCTAAAAATTCTGCAAAATCGATTCAGAATGAGATCTTAGAAAATCGTAATTAAAAATTCCCTTTGATTTACCTGTACTACCATGATATTTTGGTGTGGAATTCCTTCTGCATCCATCATCCTTCACCCACCCATGTACTGGTTCGCTGCCCCTTCAGTGTGTTTTTTCTTAACCAATGCATATCCCCTCTCTGTTTTCTCTTCGTAGCCTCACTTATGACCTTTCTAGCACTTTCTGCTATATGAGATGACCATCTCATACCTGCTTGTACTTGTTACCTCTCTTCTCACTGGAGCTTCAGCTCTGGGAGAGGGGAAGCAGTGAGGGCTGGGACAATGTGTCTGTGTTGTGTGAACAAATGCGAACGAATATGAAATCAAAACAGAATTACGGAGATAGGTTTGGGGCCAGTGAAGCCCAAAGTTATTCCTGTCCTACCTGTCTGTCTCCTACAATGTTGACCAGAGTCTGTTTGACTTAGATGATTCTACAGTGGACTCTGATAAGCTTGGATGACATATTGCCACTTCCAGTTCAGGAGCTCAGATGGATCACGGTGTTAGTGTCCACTACTCTCTTTATAATCTTGGAACTCAAGGATATGTTAGAAATGTTGCCATCTTTGAAACTATGATTCTTGACCACCACCACCAGCAGGAGGAGGAGGAGGAGGAGGAGGAGGAGGAAGGAGGAGGAGGAGGAGGAAGAGGGGGAGCAGCAGCAGCAGCAGCAGCAGCAGCAGCAGCAGCAGGAGGAGCAGCAGCAGCAGCAAGGGCTCTGGAGGAAGAAATTAATCAACCTTCGCAATATAAGTGTCTTCTATTTTCCCAGTGATGAATCTGCTCTCTGGTGTCATGGCCAGTATCGGAGGCCCACTGAGAAGCCATCAGAGAGCATGGAAAGTGACAGACTACAGACAAAGCATAAGGAGGCACATCCTAACACACGCCTAGATGACAGCTGCCTGTGGTTCAGGTTTAAAGACAGAAAGCAGTGATACGGCCGCCCCTGAACAGACTCAAAATTCACCCAAAAGGAAAGCGGAGAGCCCCACCCCTTTCTGTCCTCGTTCTGGAGTCATCCTCATGCGGGGACTTGATTGTTGCTTACTGTGGGTTAATACAACTCATCGAGTTTCTTTTCCATTGCAGCAGAGTGGGCTGAAAGCTTGAGGGATTTCTTCTGCAATAATTCCCCAGATCCCATTCCCGGCCGACACTGCGCAGCTCATTTCTATTAGGCAGATAGCCCTCCTTTTTCTTTTTGCTTCCAGGGCTCCTAATTCTGTGCTTATCTGCACCGAACTTCATTTGCATTTATGAGCCGGGAAGGTACTTGAAGTGTCTAAACCCCCTTTATCTGCCTGCTTTGTTTCTCATTATTCGCTGTCTCTTCCAATTTGGTATTAACCGCAAACTTGAAATGTTTCTTCTGAAACGGCTGTTCAAATTCTCTGCATACCAATGTGGTCTCTCGAATGGCTGTCGGCTGGGATCTGAGGCGGCAACCGCCTCTGCCTCTCAGAACGATAATGCTCACATTTTGCCTGTCTCACTTGACTGGCTGGGTGTAAACCGTTCACGCAGGCTCAGCTAGTCCTGCTGAATACCGGGTTACTCTGCCGCTCCACAGTGGTAGGCAGAGCGCCAGGAAATAAGAGGGGGCCTTCTTGGAGTATGTTTGCCGTTTTGTGGATTTAAGGACTCTGTCTGCGACCTGTTCTCCAATTAAAAAAAAAATCATTTATTTTATGTACGTTGGCGTTTTGACTGCAAATAAGTCAGTGTAAAGGTATTGGAACAGGTGAACCGGAGTTACAAACAGTTGTAAGCTGCCACGTGGGTTCTGGGAATTGAAACCCGGTCCTCTGGAAGAGCACCCAGTGCTCTTATCCACTGAGCCATCTCTCCAGCCCCTTCCCCCATGTTTATTTCTTTTTAAAGTTGTACTTCAAAAGACGCTTTAGCCCTTCATTGAAAGAGACACAAAATGACATTGTGAAGGTCAGGATTATTTTAAAAATCTTTTAAAAAATTTTATTTTCTTTCTGCAGACCTCCAAGAGAGCTGTTTTTTATTTGTAACTTTATACATTTCAGTATAGGGATGGGGCTCTTGGAGCAGCTGGTTTTATGCTGTGTGTGATTAAGGAAGAGGCTCTTCTTGCTTTTGTGCTTGTTGTCAAGTGGTTTATAGGCAACTTTGTAACTGACCCCCAGAGAATTCTCCGGCCTTAGCACAGTGCTTTAATGCTCCGGATTACCTCCTTTGGGCTTTCTTGCTGAGCAATTGTAATCTACAGCCCCCCGTATCTCAACCTTGCAGGATTTCTTACTGGCTCTATGGAAATTAGTCTTATTCTTTTTTTAAAAAAGTATTTTCCAAGCTCTTCCAAATTCTTTCTTAGTTAGGACGCCAGCAAATTATTTATGCGATGATGGTGTTTGAGCTGGGACCCAGGTCCCCACATTGAGGCTCTGGGATGAACTTTGTTGGAATAAACAGCCAGATAAACTCCCAGGGGACACCTAGTGTCTCACTTCAAATGGAAGGACTTGTTGGTTAATCCTGTAATTTTGTCTTCAACACTAAAATTTTATCATTGTGTACAGATTAATAATGGCATCATTAACATACTCACTTCCAATCTTTTTTTTTTTTTAAGATTTATTTATTTAATGTATATGACACTGTCACTATCTTCGGACAACCAGAAGAGGGCATCAGATCTCATTACAGATGGCTATGAGCCACCATGTGGGTGCTGGGAATTGAACTCAGGACCTCTGGAAGAGCAGTCAGTGCTCTTAACGGCTGAGCCATCTCTCCAGCCTCCCACTTCCGATCTTACAACCTAGTTAACTCACCGTCTGAATTTCACTCACTGAGTGGTTGAGGCCAGAGTCAACTTAGGAATTTTAGGCAAGTGAAGCCTAGCAGAGAATCAGAAGGGAGAGTCCTTGGCCACACCAGCTTAGGTTAGCCTAGGATGAGCTGGGAGGGCCACCCACAGAAGGGGCCAGATTCAGACCTTAGGAGTGAGCAAAGGCCAGAGAAAAGGGGATTGAGGAGCATTAGAAGGGCAGGAAGGAATTAACCATGAGGACGTTGGTGGCTCCTGAGAGCTGCATTTCCCAGCATACTAAGGCAGGAAAGACTGGTTCCTATTTCAGCAGCAGCAGTTTTGTTCCTATGGAAAATGGAGGCAGTTGGGAGACGGGACAACACTGGAGAATTAACCAATATTCAACATTGAAAGGTTGTGAGCATCTTAGGATAGGGTAGCATCACTCTGGAGAAGGAGAAGGAGAAATTTCAGAGTAGCCTGGGCTATGTAGTAAGTTTGAGGCCAGGCTAGTGTGTAGGCTGAGACCTTGTCCAACCCAGTCCCCTAAGAAGCCCTGCAAACAAAGCCCTGACCGTCAATTGGTTGGACATTCTCCGCTGGGACTTTTGAGCTTTTTGTGAAGTCCAAGATAATTCAACGAGGGATTCAAAATGAGGTGAAGAAAGTGAGATGATTTGGAACGAGAACGCTTTCTCCCTCTTACATGAGTATGAATGACAGATTATAAAGATTATCAAAAAAATCGGGCTAAGCTTCTCTGAACCCCGGGATAGAAGTTGCCTAGGCTTCTTACCTAGTGAACGGGTAGAGTGAGTGTGACATTGTTGTGAAAGAGAATAGGAAGAAAGGAAGTCTTTGCTTTACACAGGCGGAGTCTGAGGGCTTCTAGAATACTCGTATTGGGATGACCTAGCAGTTTAAAAATAATAGAAACTAATACTGATGGACTATGTATGTAGTGCCAGTCTCTTTAGAGGTTCTGTCTTATAGAATCCTTTCAGTAACTATGATTTTGCTCATACGTGGGAAAATTCAATCCTGGATGGGCTAAGTACACTGTCTAAGGAAGCAAACTAAGAGAGGCAGTGTCAAGTACTATGTTTGAATATTGGTGCCTGTGGGGCGGTGGGCTGTGAAAGGTACCCTGATTTCTGGTCGTGATAGGTCAAATCCCAGGAGACCCTAAAAGGGACATCAGGCACATTCCCAGTCTCCCAGGAGATCAAGGTCACACTAGCTACAGCCCCCCGCCCCCGTAAACACCTATAGAGAGGTTAGAGACAGACCAGTCACATAGGGCAATGCCCCAAGCCCCTCCTCCACAGGTCACATAGGCTCAAGACAGATCAGTCATAGAAACAGGACCACGCCCCCAAATATGTAGATGAGGTCTTCCCAAGCTCTGAGTCCAATCCAATAGGAAGCACCTGCTGTCAGACACCGACCCATCCAAAAACCTGTATTTCAGCGTCGTGTTCAGAATGAAAGGTGTGCAGGAGTTATTCCGTCCTCTGAGAGCTTCTGACATAAGAGATGTAACACTGCAGTTTGGGGAAGAGATCGGCTCTCCCAAAATCTCCGCCAGAAGCTTCCCCTTGCCAGCTAGTCATTTTCCTGCTGGCTCATCCCGGTAGAAAGGAGAAGGACCAGCAGCAGAGGCGGTGGAACCAGTCCCCCACCACCCCTGCCTGAGTTCTCTCCCCCTCACCTGAACCCACGCACCTAGCCAGCCAGAGATCTCCGTGGAAAGGCCCCGGGAGCTAAAGCCCCACAGGAGTCGCCAGCCACTGGCTGAGCCATTCCTGGTGATGTTTCTGTTTTTTCCTTTTAAAATGGCGGCATTACTTTGAAAGCTGTTCTCGACTCATAGTCAAGATACTATCTGTCAATAACAGCCCACGCCCAGTCAATAGAAGCTGCGTTTCTACTTCAAAGCGGAAGAAAAGACCGAAGATGAGCGTTTTCATAAGGGAGCCATAGCTTCCAAATGCTACAGGGAGTTAGAGTGGCAAGGGAGACAGCACGGCATGTGGGTTAGAGCCCAAGAGTAGAGTCCAAGTGTTTTACTAACTTTGCGAACAGCAGGAAGACATTTCTCCCAGTTGTGCATTTGCTATTAATTCTACGTTACAGAGAACAAATATCTATGGTATCAGTTTTCTTAAAAATCAATCACAGCAAAGTCTGCGAATGCCAATACAAATGAAATGAAGTGCCGATCACTTATAATTACTTGAAAATAACATTGCCTCGAGAAAGCATTACCAGGCTCGTCTCGGAGAGCATCAAAGCCTGCCGAACTCTGATGATCAATGAGACTATCCCACAAGTGACGAAGGAGGGTATGGCTCACGAGCCACATTTCCCTTTGTTCGCCCCCACACCCTATTTTCTCATCTCTCAGGGTCATTTCTCAGAAGCAAGGTTCTTCATGAACTCCCCAAGGAAAAGAAGCCTTTGGGTTTGAGTGGCCACGTTTCTCTTGATGTTGTCGTTGGCATTGGGTGATCGCCTGTGCCTTCCCCTTCACAAATCTTCTCATCTGTGAAGTCAGAAGCATGTCTCGTGTGTTCGACATGAGAATCTTCCAGTTTCAGAATCATGGCAACCAGCTAGCTAAAAAAAAAATCTACCACGGACCAAAAGAAGCCCCAATGAGGGCAGGGTTTGATTTTCATAACACCAACTTGCCACCTCTGTTTTTCACAGGTGTGTGTGTGTGTGTGTGTGTGTGTGTGTGTGTGCTTATGTGTGTGTATGATGACCCTGAGTGAAATGCCACCCAGTATCACTACTGCAATGAGACCCAAGTCACTTCCAGAGGAAAGTGCTATATTGAAGACAATGTGACTGGAAATAAATAGCTTAGAGCAGGTCTGTTCCTCTTCTGGTCCTGTCTCAAGTGCCTCGTCACTGGCAGCGCACTGCAAGTAAGCAGGCACGAGGCATGTACAGCCAAGCTCTGGGACCACAATGCCACATTATGAAGGACAAATATGGACTGAGAGACACAGCCCAGCTGCACAGTGGGCAGAATCAAGCAGTTGGATGGGGTGCTCATGTTGGGATGTGGTGGGAGAAAGACCAGGGAAGGGAGAAGACAGCTTGGGACTTTGGAAAAGGCGCTCAGGCTTGAGAAGGCGTGATCTTGGCTCATAATTGCATGACAAAGTTCTGGGCTAGGAGTCCCAGGAGATGTTTGAAATCATGGGCAGCACCCAAACCTAACCATGCATCTTTTTTTCTTCTATTTACACACACGGCAAAGTTCCAGTCATGAAGTAGGAACCAGAGGATACTAACTGCTACTGACAGTAAGTTTGAACAATAACATATAGCAACAAAAGTTATGGGAATATGGTCTCCTTCTCCATCTCTCTCATGGTATCTTGTTGTGCCACTTTAGCCCTGTTTCTTGTTGATTACTGAAGGGGAGATTGCTTTGTGTTGTTGACCTGTGTGCTCTGGGCAAAGCCCTTGTCTAGTTCTGGATGAGCAGATGGATACATGAATGTTGGTTTTAAGAGAAAAGAATTTTCCTAGGAGTCAACTGAGAAAGGCAGTAATGAGTTAAGTCTTGAAACATGAGGCGGTTTGTATGGTGGAAAGGCATGGCCAGAGTTGTAAGGTGAATTTACCATCACTCCCCCAACCCCCACAGCATTCTGTATGTTGACCTGCTCAGTTAGTTCTGTCAGCTTCCACAGGGGAAAATTATGTTCCATACAAACTTGTGGCTGCTGTGCTCAGAAGATTGGCACTGAATAAAGCATAAATCAGTGTTAAGCAGCTATACTTACACGATGCTTTGTGAAACAGAACATCCCTGTGACACAGACCATGCTGTGCTTCAGTCCAGGTAAGAATAACTTTTCTACAGTTAATGTGTGCTCACCACGGACACTGCAGATTGGTTGGAGACTGTTGGCATCTCAGATCTGATGCCATGCAGGTGTCAACACGTGTCACGTGTCACATAGTCATTGTTTCTTGCTGGTTTCTTTTTGTGTACTAAACCACCGAATAGCTGTGATTTATAAAATATACAATAAAAGGGTTCCTTTTTTCCCTCCTGGTACCTGTTGGTGGCTGTGGGTTATTGACCTTGCTCTGGGCCAGGTTGGCAGACAACCTTTGGTGTTCTTTCTACGCAGAATTCTAGGTTTGCAAAGGATCTATAAAGGACAGGTTCATTCCTGTGACAAGAGGGCCTACCAAGACCAAACCGCACCACAAAAGATCACCCTAACACCTGCCCCTGAGTTAGCAGACGTCCCACTGGACAAAGAAGTTCCAAGAGCAGGAGAGTATATTCCTTTGACTGGAAGTATCAGCCAGTGAATGCTTAAATGCAAGCATAGCATCTTCTAGAGTCTGTATGAGGATGGGTCAGGTTATCTCCTTCATGCTGCTCTCTTTTCTCCTAAACAGTCTAGATACTTCTGTGCAAGTGCTTGTGGTCTCAACTCAATTGATAATTAGTCAACTAATTATCTTAGATAAAGTGGGCAGGTCTCACCAGATCAGTTGAAGGTCTTAGGAATAAAATTGAAGTTCTCAGTAGAGGGTGAATTCTGTCCTAGGACTGTAACAGAAATCCTGCCTCACTTCCTGGCTATTAAGCCTATCCAATACATTATGGGCTTTTTGGTCTCTTTTGACTCTCTCTTTTCTCTCTCTCTTTTCTCTCTCTCTCTCTCTCTCTCTCTCTCTCTCTCTCTACTATATAATTTTAAAATGGACATATAAAATGGTCCATATTCATGGAGTGCCATGTGATATTTTAATGTATATTCACATTATGTAGTGTTTAAATCAAGGTAGGCAGATCTGTTACCTCAACCATTTATCCCTGATGGTTGTAAAAACATTCAAACTCTTCATAAATAGGTTTTGAAACACATAGTATCACTGTTATCTATTATTATCTATTATAATACCATTTACATTATATACATACATATACACACATATATATAAACATAACATGAGAAATTATTGTTTTCTAGCTGAAATTTACTTTTCAGCCTCCTCCCATTGCTACATTTGTATTATTTCTAGTCCCTGAGAGCTGGTATTCAATTTTGTGCTTACATTTATCAGACATTTTTAGGTTCTGTTTCAGAGAGATAAAGTACTTGCTGCCCTTCTTGAATTTTTTTCTAAAAGAATAATTTCTATTGCTGTTTGTCCAAAAGAAGATGTCGTCCTTTTACATCACCATTGAGTAATACCCCCACTGTACCTACCTACCACGATTTTACCCACTACCAGCTGCTGAGTGTACAATGGCTCCTTCTTCTTCATTTAATGTGGGGGGTAAAGGCATCCCTCCAACATATCCATTTCATGGCTTCTGGCTGTACACCAAGTAGTGGGATTGCTGGTCCATATGCTGGTTATGCTTCAGTTTACGTTAAGTTTAAGGAAGCCCCACTATTTATCATCGATTGGCTGGACTTTGGACAGTCTTGTTCTTGATGTGCTGTTTTTTCCTGTGTTCTGATTTCCCAGCATAAAGCAGAGGCGAAGTATAATGAAGATTACTTCCCTCGTAGCAGTAGCATTTATCTTTAGAGGACTTCACTTTGGTTTTAACAGAATTAGAGAAAGTAGGCCAGATCCCCAGCCAGAGTCCCGTAGAGCCAAAGTAATTAATAAATGGAAGAGCTAAGTGAAAAAAGCCTCAGCTCGAGCCTCATTCTGGTAGTGGGGACATGGAACATTCCGGAAATCCAAATACTTAAACTCTCTAGTAGGGTTCAGAGGATACTGTCAAAACTGGTATTTGTGAAACTGGACTCATACTACAAAATAAACAGCCATGCAGATAACTCTCCTGAAATCTGAGTTAAGATCTAACAAATTAATTTTCACATGTTTGATATTTCAGGGCCTCTCTCCACACCGTTTGCCGTTCTTAGCACCTGACATGGTTGTATAAAACCTAGGCTCTGTAGATATGCTCGTGCATTTCACCATTTTGTTTATAACGTTGGGGACCAGTTCCAGGGGTGTGCTAGGCAAATGCTATAGTCTTGATCTACATCCCTCAGCCTTAATACTCTTTTAATAATATTCAGTGAGCCTTGTTTTGCAAGGTGTTTTCAGAAAGCTGTAGCTAATTGGTAGTAAAAGGGACAGGGTCATTTGCTTCATGGGGTGCACATCCAAGCAGAAGAATTTGAGTAAAGGCTTTTAGAGACACAATTTGTTGTTGTTCAGGCCCAACTGTGACAAGTACTTAAAGAGCCAAGAGTGCTGTGAGAGCACCCAGAGAGAGCCTGCCCAGCCGGTGGGAGCGACAAGTAGGCAGAGAGCTGCAGATCCATTGGTGATGGAGTTGAAGATACCTGAGATAGAACAAGGTGGGCTTTAACTGTTGTTGTTGTTTTGGTCAAGGTTTCACTATGTAATTTAGGATGGCCTTGCAAGTCTCCTGCCTCAGTCTTTGGAGTGTGGGTAACTGAATGGCACAGACTGTTCTGACTGCCCAAAATCAGCTGAGCTCAACTGCATTCAACTGAACTGCACTGAACTGCACCAAACTGTCCTTGACTGAACTCCACTGCATTGCCTCAGCTCAACTGAACTGCCCTCCACATCTGACTCACCCTGTGCTGCTTTTAGGTAGCCTCCCTCTCCTGTCTGCTGTCCTGATAGTTGGGAGTATCCTTTCTCTGACTTGTTCTGTCAAATCTTTCTCTGATCCAACACATTGTCTGCCCCTCAATTAGATGTCACTTTCAAGCATGACTGCTTCCATCTACAAACTGACTTGACCTTCATTGTTTGGGATTAAACGTGTCTACTAAGGGCACGTCTGTATTCCAGCCAGAAGGATTAAAGGTGTGTCATTCCAGCTGGATCACATAGACCCGAGGATCTTTGGATGTGATCCCTTGCCAGAGCTGCCAAGGATTAAAATTGCTCTACACTATGTTGACCTGGATGGCCCCAAATGCACAGAGATTCTCAAGCCTTTGCCTCCCAAGTGCTGGGATGAAACGCATGTGGCATCACACCAAGCAAGTTTGCTAAGGGGTAGCAAAATGTCATGTTAGAGCTGAGAAAGCAGACAGGAATGGTGGATCCTGAGGATAGGAGGGGACCATAAATCTGTCATACACTGTAGGTTCATTAAGGGATGGTGTCTGTGTCTAACTCCAGTCAGAGAGATAGGACATTAAAGGGTGGTACGCAGGGGTGGGAAGTGCTTGTTAAGGAATGAATTAGTTTATTTCCCAGTACAGAGCAGTGTGTGTGTGTGTGTGTGTGTGTGTGTTTGTGTGTATGTGCGTGTTTGTGTGTGTGTGTGTGTCTACATGAAGATATCTCTTTATGGAGATAATCTTTTTGTTATTGCTGTTCCTTTTGACCCATTTCCTATCCCTCTTTGGTGATCAAAACAAAGGTCAAGTTTATGATTTATATAAATAAAGAAAACATTACTAGTTACAAGTGAAAAATATTTACTGAAGAAATACTATAAATAATTTTTAAACGTATGGTAAATGAGAAGGTTTTCCAGGTTGATGGTACAATTTTATCTGATAACATGTTTACTAAAGTATGACTGACTAATAAGATGGTATGCTTTAAAGGTTTACATCGGGAAATGACCACTGCCATCAAGTTTGTCCACATGTCCTGATTGTGTAAGGATTCTCAGTTTCTTCAACACTCCAGCTCTGTAAATGTAATACGGCAGCATACTGTCCTCTTCATGATGGACGGTCACGTCACACATAGTTACAGCGAATCAAAATCCGTCACATACATCTATTTACTTTCTTTAAACGCTTTCATATTTCATCACAAATGGGTGATTGAACATTTTCACATCCATTATAGAATTATATTTCCATTCATTTACTATCCAGATTTCCTGAGCAGATCCAGTGCCATAGTACCGATTGTACATTATAAACACTGCACCATCTCTCTGTGTCAATATATTTCTCATTTGCTTGCCAGGAGTTATGAAGGGCTTTTTACAGTACTTTATTAAAATATTATAGCACATATCTGAAATACTATCTTCTTGCCTGGAAGTTGGTGATACTTTAATCTGCATTATCTAGTCTTCATAATTCATCATAAGCAATGAATATTGCCCTGCCATTGGATGGGAGGGGTGAGTTGTTTCCAGGGAAAGTTCGCTATGCAGAATGAGGTGTTCTAGGATGAGTAGGGGCCAGTGTTCTTTTCTATTTAGAAAATCATGGACTCAGGGAGCCTTCAGCCTTATTTTGCCCGATTTTAACACTATATTTTCCTTATTGTGAGTCCATCTTTCGTCAAGGTGGTTATCATCCTCTGAAGCACTTCCAGTCAGTGGTTTACCTCATTCTGCTGTGAGTTGAGAGAAAGAAATACCCACTGTAGCCAAGCAAAGCTTGACAACTCAGTGTAAGTGTTACGATCATTTAATGCAGTGATTAGAAATTTATATTACAGTGTCTTTAATGGTATGCATCAGCAATGGGTACAGTTCTCTTCCCTGCATAGCACGGTTTCAAGGGAGAATTGAAGCCCTACCTCTCGGGTAGTCGTTATGTGTTCACGATCAGTGGGACTATAACGTCTCTAGTCACACCTAGCATGTCATGCTGGAGACAAGGAAACCGAAGTGAGACCACTTGGCCTGAGTCATCCTGCGTAGGAACCGAGCTGGGTCTGCCCAGGTTGGCATTTGCTCTGTCACCCACCCTCACCATTCTAAGTGACAAGCTTTGTCTCTTATACAGTTTCAATACTGAACACGCCGCTGGTCTCCAGAGCGCATTATTCCAGATGTGCTGCCACCTTTGTCTGCCTTAGCTTTCTAAACCTATACTTCTCAGAGCAGGCTACAGATGTAGGATGTGTGCTTAGCAATATATAGTGGAGAAACTTTGTCTCAAGTGCATGCATATCTGATGGGGAATGATGGGGAAGTATTTGTACGTGATATTTTAATGCTACAACCACTTAACTCTAGGTTCAAGTTTATTTCTAATGAGCGACTAAATGAAGAATTTTACTGCAATTTGTGAAATACTTTTTGGAAACCAAATCTTTCTTATTTATTTATAAAAAGAGATGAAGAGTTACACATGCTTTCCTGAGAAAAATCTGACGCCATGGGACAACGATGCCACCTTTTCTTCTGAGAAAGGCAGCGAAGGAACCGTTTTGACTATGTCTAAGTAGATTCTCAACTTTATAGGTCCTGGAAACAGTAGTGGTCCTCCAATTAAAAGTTGCATTAACCCTCTATTGACTATAACGGCTTCTGTCTTCTGGATGTTGGTATCATTTCTTTATACCATATGGGACTTATTACCCTGAGGGAAAGTTAATAAGCCCTATTCCAGACCTGCTTTGCCATGAAGGCTTGTTAAATTCTAAGACAAATAGGAAGTGGATTGAGCTAATAAAAAGATACCTTAACAGTTAAAAAAATCTGGATGAGCAACTTGAAAAGGCAATTGGTAATAACATTAAGGAACAGCTTTAAACATTAACTGTAGAACTCATAATGATCTTGATTTTAAATATAGAAGTTGTTTGTACTGGTGATCCACACATGTTTCCACTTTACCTGAATTAGCTCCATGATTAACTATTAACTACTTGGGACAGGATTCATGGTAAACATCGGTTAAGAAACCGCTTGTCAGTTAGCACCAAGTCTGGGTAATTAACTTCCTGAGACCCTTCTATTGCCGGGTGAAAAATAGACTCGATGAATTTATAGCATGTCACACAGCATGACAGAAGCTCGCCCATCCTCTGATTTCAAACATGATACCAGAAGGAGGTAGAGTTTCTTGACAAATATAACCCCACATTGACATTTACATAAGACCAAATTCATTTTATAGCAGTGATGACTCACTTGGAAAAAAAAGAATGTATCCTAACAAACTTAGAAAGTATTTTGAGCAGACTGGAGCTGCAGATTCAGGTAATTTGACATTCCTTGCAGGGAGGGACTCCGGGGAGAGTGAAATCTAAGGCACAGGAAGCCTAGGGACTTTCAGTGGCTATTTGTGGATGCCTGGGGAGCTGAGAGAGGAGAAATGTCACTCATAATGGGCTGGTCGGCACAAACAGCAAGATAGGAATGCAAGGAAACTGGGCAAAGCTTCTTTACCTTTTTTTTTCCCTTTGAACTAAAATATAAAAAAAGATCTGATGTTTTTATTTAAAGATTAACAAAAGGAATCATAGCAATAACCCCGCCCCCATCTCCTCGCAGAGAGACAGATTCTTAAAATTAAAATAATTAAACCGCAGGTTATGTTCCTATTGGTCTACTTGTGTGGAAATTAAATCTGTTCATTTTCCTGTTGGAATAGATGAATTTACTCCGAGGCGTATGTGTGTTTGGCCTGCATGTGTGTATGTGTACCGTGTGCACACCTGGTGCCCACTGAGAGGGCAGAGGTCATGGCGATTGCGTCCCCTGAAGCTGGAGTCACAGAGGGTTGTAAGCTGCAGTGTGGGTGCTAGGAGCTGAACTGAGGCTCGGCAAGAGCAGCGGATGCTCTTAATAGCTGAGTCATCTCTCTGGCTCCCCCGTGGCTCTTTCTTGAACTACTGGTTTCCTCTTCATAGACAGCGATGGCCAAAGTTCCATGTTGCCGAGGACTCAGCAGTGAGGCAGGGACACTCGCACACTGTTCAGTCTTTCTCATCTTTGTAATGCTGTCAATAGCCCCGGCCTGGTGTTTGCTCCGAGGCTGGTGTGTCAACTAAGTTTAGATCTATACGGAGAATTGGAGATCAATGATGAACTGGAGAATTCTAATCAGAACTTCAGCTGAACATGATTTTAGCCTGAAGAACTGCAGTGAATTTCTCTCTACGTTTTCCAAACCTTTTTTCTATCTTTTCCTTCCTTCCTTCCTTCCTTTCTCCCTTCCTTCCTTCCTTCTTTACTTCCTTCCATCCTTCTATCCTTCCTCTGTCCTTCCCTCCTTCCCTTCCTTCCCTTCCTTCTTCTCTCTCCTCATTCTCTCTCTCTCTCTCTCTCTCAGTTTCTTTTGACTCATCTTGCCTGCCAAATACTGTCTCAACGACGACAGACTTAGCAATTACAAAATCTGAGAAGCTAAGTGATCCTGTATGTTCATGACGTGGTCTACACAGTCTTCCCTGTTGTGTGGTATTTTTATTTTTGTTGTTGTTTATCCTTTACTCTAAAGCACATTTGAGGCGCACTTACAAGCAGAAAAGAATCAATAGTCCAATATATATATATATATATATATTTTTTTTTTGAGAAGTGGCTGGTGATAGACTACTTGTGGTGAAAGAGGCACGTATGTTCCAGCTCTGAGGCCAGTTACACGACAAGCTCACACTTAACAACAGGCGGGGGGAGAGGAGAACTTTTTTTTTTTTTTTTGTGACAACGGCTATAGAAGAAAGTCAAGATATGATCAAAATGAATGCAGATCGTGAGAGAGCCAGAATACAGCAAATACAGAGGCAATGCCAGCAGTTCCACTGAACTGAGAACGGGACCCCCGCTGAAGGCCAGAGAAAGAACTTTGAAGGGGCTCGAGACCCAATGCAATGCCAATCAACCAGAGCTTCCAGGGACTAAGCCACTACCCAAAGACTATACATGGACTGACCCTGGACTCTGACCTCATAGGTAGCAATGAATATCCTAGTAAGAGCACCAGTGGAAGGGGAAGCCCTGGGTTCTGCTAAGACTGAACCCCCAGTGAAATTGTTGGGGAGAGGGCAGCAATGGGGGAGGGGGAGGGAACACCCATATAAGGAAGGGAGGGGGGAGGGGATGTTTGCCGAAACCGGGAAAGGGAATAACACTTGTATATAAAAATACTCAAGTTAATAATAATAAAAAAAAAAAAGAAGAAGAAGGGACCTGGCCACTCGTTGTCCTGCCTTCATTTCTTGTTCCTGAGTCATTCCCAGGACAGCGGCAGAAGTAGCAAGCAAGCCCTCAGAGGAGTATCACACATGCCTGTCAAGGGCGCCTGAGGTGCCAGGCCAGTGTGACTCACGTTGACTTTTCTAACAGTTCTGTCAGTCACTCCTGTTTCACAGACCAGGGAGTGAGGCTGGGGGAGATGAAATGACTCACCAAAAAATATGTCGCTAGCAAGCAGAGATGGCAGGAGTTCGTGGCCAGGCTGGTCTGATTCCAAAAGCCAGACAATCCAGAGCTCGCTGCTGGGACGTCAGCCCTTGAAAGCTGTTAGTGCCAATTATTTATATTCCAAGACACTAATTTCTGCTCAAATTGCTGGGGTCCAAGTTTTATGCATCACTTCGGATTTATTTCCTTTTTTTTTTTTCCCCTACAGGAGCAGCTAGAATGGAGGGAAAAAAGGAAGAAAGGAAGAAGGGAAAAGGGAAAACCCCGCTAAGAGGAGTTAGTCTTTGAGGCTTTCAATACTTATTTATCAACAAGATGATTACTCTTTTGTTTTAAACAATTGTCTTTCCTCCTTCTGTAACCAATCTGTTAATCATGTTTTGGTGGTTGACTTTTGGCATGTTTCCCGGAAACTTTAAGGCGACTCTTAATAGGCACTAACAAGTCAGTATGCAGACACAAGCCCATCATTATTCATGAACAGTGTTACATAGAGTTAAACTTTTGGAAACTGTACCAAACACATCGAGTTGGGCATGAAAGTAGCTGAATTTCCATTTCGTTTGCTTCTTGCTGAGCCTTCAAATTATAAAGTGAAGCAAAGCCAAAAGATTAATACAATGAAAACAAAGATTGGGAAATTAAACGACACGATGCAATTTTCTGCCTCATCGGGCTGGCACCAATAATATGCAGAGGAGAGCCCGCTTAGCTCGGTGAGCTGCTGTATAAATGCAGGACTATCAGTCTCCTTCTCGAGGGAGACCATTTTCTTGAATCATACAGCCATTGACTCTTCCAATTACCAGAGCCCCCATGCGCGGTTTGGCTTTATCTGTTTTTTTAACTCGCCGCTCGGCTCTGCACAGCGTTGTTATTAGCATTTACACAGGTACATGCCTTTACGCGATCTGAAATATTTCAGCGATCGCTTTAGGGCATACGTAAAATCCTGGAGCCCGCTGCCATGTTCATAATTAAATAACAATAATATTCTAGAAAATGTATCTTTATGGGTGGTTGAAGGCCACAATGGGTTACCTTTAAATCCTACCTATCAGAAGGGCATTATTAGCTCATGGTGAATGCCTCGCGTTGGCTCTCCCACTGACGAGCCGCCCATCATGTATCACTGCTGGCCATTGTCAAGATTCATTCAGAAGTGATTTGGGTGATAAGAAGCAGCTTTAAGCCACTCCTAATGCTATTTGAAATTACTTCTCTCACAAACGTAGTCAGAGGCTGTCATGTCTATGCTATCCAAATTTTCTAGGTGAGCCTGCCGTCCTCTGGAGAATTAAATTGTGCATTAACTTTCAATTGGCCCTCTAAATCTTCTAGACAACCGAATGCAGTCCATACCAATCGATCTCCCGTGGAGTGTGGAGCACCATGCTTGAGCTGGGGATGTTGCAGGCCCTCAGAACCTAGTAAAAAGATGGCTCTTTCGGATATCCCTTCTGGGTCACTTGCAGACGCTGGTCATCGAGTTAACCAGCTTTTTGTAACTGTAACACATACATGGAGTGTTTGTTTGGGCCACTTGACTCATCGTTTGCGGGCTTTTAGCCCTAACTGAGCAGACTTAAGACCTTCTGTTTGTTTGTTTGTTTTGAGACTGAGTTTCTCTATGTAACAGCCCTGGCTGTCCTGGAAGCCGCTTTTAAAAACAGGCCGTCCTTGAACGCCGGGAGACCCACCTGCCTTTGCCTCCCAAGTGCTGGGATTAAAGCCGCGCACCATCTTGCTCGGCCCAGACTTTTATCCCATGGCGGTAGGAGGTGCGAAGGGCAGCATGGTCAGAACGCAAGGTGTGGCAAAACTGGCGGTCTCAAGGCTGTGAACTGAAAAGAGAGAGTCCCACCATCGCTGTCGCACACCTGATAACATACCCCACCCCTATAAGCCCAACTTCTTAAAGGTCACATGACCTCTCAATAGCGTCTAGGGAGTCTTTGAGGAGCACTCCAGGTTCAGACTGCAGCCATCACACATGCACCTTCTCCGCGACTCAAAGCCTGCAAGAGAATGTTTGCTCTTCGCTTTGAAGACAAACGTTCATTACGGAATAATTAATGTTGAAATACACAGAGGACATATTTACTATGGAGACTGTCATCAGCCCTTTATTTGACTAGTGAACCCTATCCACCTTGGTATTCTGTTTTTCAGTTTTCTACAAAATCATGGTTTTAGAAATCAGTTTCCGTCTCTAGCATAGCACCTGCCTGTAACCCTAGGAGGCTCGGTCAGGAGAGCTGCCGCCTGGAGGCCAGACTGAGACATGTAGGGACTGGGGTTGGGGTGGGGATGGTTGGGGTGGGTGGGGAGAGGTGGAGTGGGTGAGGAGGGGTGGAGGTGGGGACTGAGACGAGCTGGGAGACAGAGATCAGGATGTAAAGTGAAAAAAAAAATTAATTAATGGAAGAAAAAAAAAGATATAGAGGAAGATAGCAAGTTCCTGTGGGCAGCTTTGTAGTGGGACCCTGTACCAGAAAAAAAAAAAAAAAAAAGCAAACCAGTTAGATGTTTTTCTTTTCTCAGATTGGCCAAGTGTCTCTTGAGTACAGCTTCTCATTTAGCAGTCAAAATGCCTTGAAGCTGTGTAAAGCCCTTCAAACATGGCAGATTAAACCTTAAGGCTGCCCACAGTATAACATTCGGAAATGGGAAGGGTGGGCAGTGGGTCGTACTGAGAAGAGCTGAGCGCAGAGAGGGACCCCGAGAGCTGCCCCACTCTGTCTTCCTTCCTTTAACTTGTTGCTGTCTCCCTTAAAGGGCAGATGTTCAAATGTTAGTGTAACCAGCGTAGGATTCACGTAACTAAAACAACAGAAACATGACAGCACCACGCTTTGTCTGTCTTTTGGGAGTGCTTGCTACTTTGTATTGTGCGAGCATCCTAAACACGGGTGGGATGGAAGTGACGGAAACCTGGGTGAGACCAGCAGAATCTGTGAGTCTAGGAGGCGCTCCCTTGGAAAGGCACTGCCCAGCTTGAGCTTGGAGACTGAGGAGCTGGAACACTGCACACCACACCCTGACTCTCTTAATGGGAATAAAGTAAACCGCAGACATCGCAGAAAGAGAACGCTGTACATTTCCTACAAATCTGTGAAGTGGGTTAAGGCGTGAGATCATTCCACTTGAGTGTGTGCACTGAGGTGTGTCACTCAGGCTATTCGAGGGCGTAGAGACATCAGGGCGGCCTTTGGCCTTATTACCACAATAAGAGCTTCAGGGTTGCCCACTGCCTTTTTCAAGAAGCAAGATATGGTTGAGTCTGCACTCCGACTACCCTGGTTTGACTCTGGCCTCCACCACTTAGAACCAGCAGTCCTGGCACATAACTCCACTCTCTGTGCCTTGGTTTCTTTGGCTGTGAGATGGCCATAACAGGGAGGTCTTTATTCCGAGGCCGTGGCGAGCACATATTGAGTCAATACGTATAAAAGTGCCTAGAATAGATCTGCCTTTCTTTTCAGGTATCTTTCCTTGAGACTTCTCAAGTAATAAAATAGTTCAAGAAAAAAAATCAAACATAAAAACCATGACCTCCCCCTCCTCCCCATGATTAGAAACAGGTTTTCCAGCGCATGAACGAGCCTTTCAATTTTCTCTGTATGTTAGGAATTCTTGATGCTTTCGTTATTTTTGGTGGAAGAAAACGGAGAAGGAATGAGACGTAGAAACAGAACTGGCAGATTAAACGGAAATCTTCTCAGGAGAAAGAAAACCACTACTCTTGTCTTCATATAGCCAATGGTCGCTGGGCTTTAATTATAAAGTGTATTTTTGGCTCCATCACCAGTTTTTGGTTCCATTAAAGAGACACATAGTCTTTGCTGCAGCATGAAGGACCAAAGAGCCTATAAAATTTCAGAAATCTAAGCGTTTCTACGGGATGCACATTTGTTCTCATAAAAACAAAACAAAACAAACAAAAAACTCCGAATATATCCGGAAGAGAAAGAAAACAGGCACTGTTCTCTAACTTCTTAGAGCATATCTAATGGTGTCCTGTGGCTGTTACTAAAAAGGTTTTGTATGGAGCTGATGATGGAAATTGCTGTAATTCCCTTGGCCCCATCTGAATTTTTGCTAAGTCATTTGCCCCCATAGCCTATAACCTGATGTGGTTGTGTCTACTCTCAGCCGTGCTCAAGTGACTTCTTTTGAGATATTTGTGTGTGTGTGTGTGTGTGTGTGTGTGTGTGTGTATGTGTATTTTTACATTTCTATGATGGTGGTGAAGCTATCAGAGCTTTGGGTAGAACATAAAACTTGTGGGAGTAACTTTGACACAGATGAGACTATATTTTGATACCAACTTCGCAAAGGACACCGGTTAAATCAACAGTTGCCTTCAGTGTGTGAATGTAAGTGGTGCTTCAAGATAGGAGAGGGTTCTTCCACTTAATCTTTTATCGATGACTTTCTAGTCGGCAAGTCTGTTACTCTGGGAATCCCAAGGTCTGTCTAACCCAAGGTTATTAGACGGTTTATGAAGTTGAGACACCAGGCAGCCCGTCAATCACTGAAGGGTTAAAGATGCACTTAGGACAAAGAAGAGGGGGCCGTTAGAGGCCGTTTTCTCCACTCTCAGCACTCCCGCCTGGCAGGTTGAGTCACACCCGTCTTTATTAAATGATGTATAATTTGGTGATAAATTGGTTTAGCTCTGCCTGTTATAAGTCAGGCCCGAGGTTTCACAGGGGTCAGTGTAGAGGCACCGTGGCTATTTAATGTCATGAGTGCTCAGCCCGCTGCCATGTGGTAGTTAACTCCAGCACATGTCTCTCATTAGCGGCCACAACGCACCCTTTGTGTGTGACCATCCTTAGAGGGTAAACGCTGATTTAGAGCATTCCCACCTTGCTTTTATGCCAACAGACTCCATCAGACCCACATGTGTGCAACGCTAGGCTTCTGTCCTGGGGTCAGGCTTATTCCACATTCGTATCATGTCCTGCTCTACCTACCCAGGGTAGAAGTTCTCTCTGAAGTTAATGGGTGCTGAGTGCTGGGTAAGACCCTTCCTCCCTCTTGGACTTCAGAAAGCTCTTATATTTCCACGTCCTTTACAAAGCTCTCTGTTGCTAAGTGGAAGACAGTGAGTTGACACACGACTCTGCCATGGACTTGTCCAAATGTTATTGTGTGCACCAGGAATCACCCCCACGTTAATCAGGTCCCCCGAGGGCACACGTAGAAGCTAGCCCTGTTAAACTCATTTTGTGGTTTGACTACAGTAGCCAGGACACAGGCATTATGTAACACGGGTTGAGATCACGTTGTTTCTTCGTTTCTGCACCTTGTTCTTAGAAGTGTCTTTCAGAGAGAATTAGATTTGCTTGGAAACAAAGTAGTGTAAGTGCCTTCGGGAGGCTACTGGGAATACGGCTTTGAGTTTGGAACCATGAGGTCACATCTGGCCCCCGTTATTCCTTTGATGTGAAACGGTCTCTGTTTTCACAGTTTAAACGCACACATCACCACCCTCTCTCCCAGTTGTTGGAGTGTTAAATGAGGCACTGTATATAAATGTGCCCACTGGTGCTTGGCCCACTGTAGCCGCTCTTCATTCATTCATTTCTGAAGATCTTACACTAAGTGTGCTACAGTGGAGGTCGGGTAATGCAGGAAAAGCAACACTGAAGTTGTAAAGTGCAGGGAAACTTTGGTTCCTGAAGATGGTGCCTGGTTATTGGGAGAATCTGGGAGAGAGCGGATATTGGATTGGAGCGAGGCAGTGGCATGGGTGGTGCTTCAAAGATACAGGATTCTGTGTACATTCCAAGTAAAAAAAAATAAGAAGACTATTCTAGAACAAGAAAATGGAACTGAGAGGCTCAGAGGTAGGTAAGCAAGTCAACTGTGAGCATATCTGTGAAGAGAGCATTCTGGAACTGAGAGTCTGGATGCATGCCCGGCCCGAGTGGTGACACAACAGTCATGAGGTACCAGGAGTCATGTCATGGACGCACACTCCGTCACAGTGACAATGTCAGTTTTCGTATGAACTGGAGGGTTTTGGTCACAGGAACAAAATGATCTGATTTAGGGTCTTAGATCAAATGGACTCTGAGATGTACAGTCACGTGGAATACCCTTATCTCGGTCATGTTTTTAGTTGAAGGGCCTCTGAGGGATAGTCAGCAGGACTGGGCAGAGGGAGAAGCTGAAATGATCACATTGGCAACAGAGGCTTCGGCCCTTCAGCAGCAAGTCCCAAATGAAGGCAAAGGGGCTGAGGTTTTTGTATGTTCCCATCACCCAGGGGGAGGGAACAAACTCTAGGAGACAGCTCTCTTCAAGGGAAACCCTAGAGGAAGAGGCAAATGTAGGCATTGCCATTCAGCCTCGCATCTGCTGGGACAGCAAGTACCTCGATTCTAATAGGGGTCTGAGTGAGGCCTTGCACACACACACACACACACACACACACACACACACACACACACACACCACACACAGCCTCATACACACTCAACAACATCTACTCTAGCATCTACATTTTTATCAGGACCAGCCTGGCTACTAAGCCGAG
Organism: Rattus rattus; assembly: GCF_011064425.1. Lineage (NCBI taxonomy): Eukaryota > Metazoa > Chordata > Mammalia > Rodentia > Muridae > Rattus > Rattus rattus. Next base: position 219,679,839 of record NC_046156.1, read on the forward strand.
AATATTCTAGATATGGATGAAGGGCAGATGGCCAGTTAGTGGACTCTCACAAATATCCACGAGAACGGTGATGCTGGCTTGACCCAGTGCTGTAGCACTGAAGAGATAAGATACAAGATTCTGATTAAAGTGAAATGGAATTCTAACAGGGTTTGCCGATGAGCTGCACAAAGTGTGTAAAAGTAGAGGTCAAGGTAACGCCAATGTTTTTGGCATGAACACCTGTAAGTATACAACTGCTGTTAAGTAGTCTGTGGAAGACTCTGAGAGATGTAGGGCATGAAAATGAGTCAGATGTGCCCACCGGACATCTGTGGTGGTTTGAATAGGCTTGGCCCAGGGAGTGGCACTATTAGAAGGTGTGACCCTGTTGGAGTAGTTGTGTCACTGTGGGAGTGGATTTTAAAACTCTCGTCCTAGCTGCCTGGAAGCCAGTCTTCCACTAGCAGCCTTCAGATGAAAAGGCAGAACTCTCAGCTCCTCCTGCACCGTGCCTGTCTGGATGCTGCCCTGCTCCTTCCTTGATGATAATAGACTGAACCTCTGAACCTGTAAGTGTCCTTATAGTAGTTGCCCTGGTCATGGTGTCTGTTCACGGCAGTAAAACCCTAAGACAACATCCATGTGTGTATGTCATTAGGTATATATGTATATATGAGTTTGACCTAGAGAGGTATTTTTAGAACTCATAGCATATATGATAGAATTTAGGACCATGAAACTAGATGAAATTGTCAAATGTGTTGAATAAGAAAAAGTAGAAGTCAGCCACTAAGCTCCAGCCTCCTAGAAAAAAATATTTTTTTCTAGCAAAGCATGGTCATTTTCAAAAGAGAACTTGTGTTGGACAACATAATGATCTCCTGGAGAGGTTCACAGTAGAGAACTTCTGAATGAGTCATTTTACATGGCCAAAGCAGCATTGCAGACATGGCTAAGAATCACAAGATGGGAAGATCACTCTAGACAATCAATATAATCAGCAGAGTGCATTAAAAGGGAAGGCAGAAAGAGGGTTAATCAGGCAACAGAGGCTAAGGCCATGTGCTCTGCAATAAAGAAGCCAGGGTGAGGAAGGCGGACAGTCACTATATCCTAAAAATCACAGAGGTCTCTGGAAGGAACACAGCTTTATCCAGATTTATCTGAAACTCATTTCAGACTCCTGATCTCTGTAACCCTAAGATAATAAATTCATACTTTTAAATGCAGCATCTTGTCATGGAGGCAAAAAGACACAATTGAGTTGAATATAGTCTATTTTGTCCAGTGAGAGCTAAATTATTTTTGTAGAAAACTGTGAAGATCAGATAGGTTTTTTGGAGTTAGAAATAATAAAGTTTGCTTGAAAATTCATAGTTTGTTCAAATAGCTCTTCCTTCTATCATATTTCATCCAACCGTCAATCTATTCATCCATCCACCCTTTCACGCAGTCATTCCCTGCTTCCTCCTGCTCTCTGTCTCTCTGTGTATCTGGTAGATTAAAAGGAATTTATAGTTGTTATAAACTCACTAACATTATTTTACCATTTTGTGAATGTGTGACTTACTTCATGTTGGGTAAAGATTGCTACTTGTCTTTTATCTTTTATTTATTTATTGTTATTTTAAAAAAAAATTAAATTTTAATATATTTTGATCCTATTCTCCCATTCCCCCAAGTTCTTCAGATCTCCCTCCTTACCACCCAACTCTCATCTTTTCCTCAAAACAAAATCAAAAACCCAAAACAAAAAAAATCAAAGCCCAATGCAACAGCAAAACCTCCAAAACCTAGAAAACAAAATACAGCACCTAAAAATAAAAAGAAATCACAACTGTTTTTCTGGGTCTGGGATAACTCCTCGCTCAGAATTTTTTTTTTTTTTATGTAGTTCCATAGATTTTCCTTCAAATTGCACGATGACATTTTTCAGCTGAGTAATACTCCACTGTGTAATGTCCCACATTCTATTTATTCATTCCTCCGTTGAGGGATATCTAGATTGTTTCTGACTTCTGGCCCTTAAGAATAGAGCAGCAATGAATATGGTTGAGCCTCTGCAGTAGGAAGAAGAATCTTTTGAGTATACGCCCAATGTGGTATCACTGGATCTTGAGGTAGATCCAATCCCATCTTCCTGAGGAACTGTCCCATACACGAGTCATGGAGGCGTGTTCCTTTCACTCCATATCCTCACCAGAATGAACTGTCACTTGTTTTATTGATCTTAGACATTCTGGCAGGTGTAAAATGAAATCTCAAAGTCCTTTCGATTTGCAGCTCCATGGTGGCTAAGGATGTGGGACATTTCTTTAAGAGTTACGGGTTTTCTACTTTTAAAAATTCTGTTTAGATTGGTACCCCAAAGTTTAAATTGGGTTGCATTTTCATATCCAGTTTCTAGAGTTCAGCATATATTTTGGATATTAGCCCTCTATCAGATGTGTGGTTGGTAAAAACCTTTCCCCGTTCTGTAGGCTGCTGCTTTGTCTGAACGACGCTGTCCTTTGCCATGAAGAAGCTTCCCAGTTTCATGGGGTCTCATTTTTTAATTGTCAATCTTAGTGCCTGTGGAAAAGATCTGTTCAGAAAATCTTTCCCGTGCCAGGCGTTCAAGGCTATTTCCCACTTTCTCTTCTATCAGTTTCAGCGTGTGTGGTTTTACGTTGAGGCCTTTGATCCATCTGGAGTTGAGTTTTGTGCAGAGTGATAAGTACAAATCTATTCACATTCTTCTACATGAAGACATCCAGTTTGACCAGCACCATCTGTTGAGGATGTTGTCTTTTCTCCAGTGTGTATTTCTGGCCTTGTTATCAAAAATAGTGTTTGTAGATGTGTTGATTTAAGTCTGGGTCTTCAATTTTATTCCATTGATCAACATTTTTTTTTTTTTTTTTTTGCCAATACCACATTCTTTTCATTACGATAACTTGGTAGGACAACTCCATATTGAGGATGATACTTCCTGTTGTTCTTTTAATGCTTAGGATTGTTATTTTGTATTTCCGTGTGAAGCTAAAAATTGTCCTTTCAAGATCTGTGAAGAAATGTGTTGGAATTTTTGTGGAGATTGCATTGAATCAGTAGATTGATTTTGGTGGGATTGCCAGTTTTACTGTTAATTCTACCAGTCCATGAACACGAGAGTTTTATGTTATCCTCATCAATGACTTGAAGCTCTTATCATACAAATCTCTCACTTGCTTGGTTAGATTTACCCCCAAGATATTTTATATTATTTGAGGCTATTGGGAAGGGGTCGTATCCATGATGTCTTTCTCAACGTTTCTACCCAGCTACTGCGCTAAAAGTGTTTATCAGCTGTAGGAGTTCTCAGTGGAATCTTAAGGCTCATATTTTTATGCTATTACACAATCTGCGAATAAAGATTCTTTGACTTTGTTGTTTCCAATTTCTATCTCCTGGATCTCCTTCAGTTGTCTTATTGCTCCAGCTAAGACTTCAAGTACTGTATTGAGTAAGTATGGAAAGGGGAGGGCTTTCTCTTGTTTCTGATTTGAGTGGAATTGATTAGAGTTCCCCTCCAGTTTTGAACGTTGGCTGTGGACTTGATGCAAACTGCCTCTATTAGGTTGAGAAATGTCCCTTGGATTCCTAATCCCCCCAGCTCTTTTCTTATGAAGGGATGTAGGATTTGGTCAAAGGTGTTTTCTTCATCTAATGAGATGATCATTTTTTTCCTTTTAGTTTGTTTATTAGTATTGTTCAGTTTGGATTACATTAATGGATTTTCATATGTTGAACATCCCCTGCATCTCTGGGGTGAAGCCTACTTGATCAAGGCAGATGTCTTTTTGATGTTTCTTGGATTCGGTTTGTAAGTGTTTTATTGACTATTTTTGCCTCTACATTAATGAAGAAATTGATCTATAATTCTCTTTATTCATTGAGTCTTTATGTGGCAATATGCCTTTTAAATATAACATGACAATTCAAAATCAAGGGCACAGATAGATAAATAGAATTTCTATAAATAGAAAATCTGTGATAACTCTACTTCCTGTTCCCTTACAAGTGTTTTATGCTTTCTTTATTATATTAATATACGTATGAGGATCTGTCCTGAAAGATATCCAAGCAATTTTTTAAAATGCTTAACAACATCAATAATACTAAAAGTATGATATGGAGTTCAGAAAAATAATTTTGGTTGTCATTTTAATTTGAATTAGTGGGCTTCAGTTCAGTGACTATACTTGGGGAGTCTAGGTGAATAAAAACAGAAATAAGGGCTCCTTGCTTTTGTAAATAGCCCTTTTCACCCTTAAAAAGCATCAATATAGGAAAGTATAATTTGCACCCTAGGAGAATTGAAATTCTTATGCTGTATGATACTCTGAATAGCAGACTCTGTGTAAAGTGGTTAGAAATATGAATTTTGAAACAAAGAGATCTGAGTTAAATTCATGGATTGGTTCTTACATGTTGCTCAGACAAGTTGTTTCTCTGTCCTGAAACTCAATTTCCTTGCTGTAAAAAGGATGACAATGACTTTCTCACAGGAATATGTCTTATAGATTGAATGGAGAATGTCCACAATCCCAACGTCTGGGACACAATGTGCACCACAGATGCACAGCTTCGATGCTGGCTTCATTATCTCTCCACAGTGGCTGAGTTAGAATAGAAGCCCTGGCATCTAACTGAGTCTCTCTCACTTGTATCTCTGGTACGCCTTTATTTAATAATGCACTAGTCAAGCCGTTGATATTCTACAGCCAAAACAATTCATAAGACAATTAACCTTGGTGGCTGGACACTACCAGCACCATAACACGCTCTACATGTCACAGACAGCACCGAGGAAGCAGAGTCCTTGGCCTCTAACAGAGGCATATAATTCGCCAGCTCTTCTGCCACAAGTTTTCTGTCTATGAAATACCTCATGGTTATATTTGCCATGCTACAGCAGCGACCATTTTGCAAAATCCACAATGCTCCCCTTATCACCTCATCTTTCCTGCCAGTTGGCAACTTACCTGGATGGATGCTTTCAGCCACAATTTACAGGACAGATATAGGTGACGTCCTGGCTATAATAACAGTGAGCGGTATCTAAAAGACCACATCTTACATCAGTGAAATATGTGTCAGACAGACTGCTCTTTCCTGGAAGAAGGAGAGGAGGAGGAGGAGGAGGAGGAGGAGGAGGGAGGAGGAGGGGAGGGGAAGGGGGGGAGGAGGAGGAGGAGGAGGAGAAGGAAGGGAGAAGGAAAGAAGGAGAAGAGAAGAAGAGAAGGAAGAGAAGAGGAAGAGGAAGAAGAAGAAGAAGAAGAAGAAGAAGAAGAAGAAGAAGAAGAAGAAGAAGAAGAAGAAGAAGAAGAAGAAGAAGAAGAAGAAGACGACGACGTTCAAAATATGTAAAGGTTGTTCCCAGAAAAGAAATACTTTTTTGACTTTGTCTTAAATTGGGATATAGGTGTCTGTGTGCAAGTCCAGCTTCTGCGCGCCTCACCTCATGCTCTACTGTGCTAAAGAGTGTGTTTCACAGAGTGGAGACGGATAGAGCAAAAACAGTGTGTCTGGTAGCTTGGCAGTGACATCTGAGGCTGTAATTCTTATATACCTCTATTTGTTTTCGTACCGGGAACACATATTGGCATCATTCAATTATTTCCATTCTTCCTAACCTGTTCCCCTTAAAATGCTTTTCACAGTTCTTCACCGGTGATTCTCACCATTAAAGACCACTCCTCTGATCATCATGCAAAGCAAAGACTTAAAGAGCTCTGGTTTTCACTGCCCTTAAGTTGGGAGTATGGGACACGGAGAGCGAAATAGCCTGTTGTTGAGGGTGCGGAGGTAATGGTTTCTTCCTCAAATCTCTGTGTCTTGACTTTAGAAGAGGATTTAAAAGTCTGCCATAGCTGGTAGCTTCAACTCCATGCCCACCCCTACACCCATAATTTCTTACACAAATTTACTCCTAACATGGGAAAATATTTGAACTGCTTGTGTCAACATGGATGTCATGCTGGTCACTGTCACAGCTGATAGAAGCCATCTGGCTTGCAAATACTGCTACACGGGAGCTGATGCTCTGTGCAATCCATTTAAATTTATCCTTAAGCCAGTTCTGATGGTTAATTTTATCTTTCCAGTATTCTCAGCTCCCTCTGCTCCATAGTCCCAACTCTTTCCCCTCCCTCAGGTTTCCTAGCAGATGCACTTAGGAGCAGCCAACCCAGGACTCAATTTTCCTGCAGAAATTCTCTCCCTCTCTTCTCTCCCCACCTCCTCTCTCTTACCTCTCCCCTGTCGCTCACTGTCCTTTGAGTCTCTGGTTACATTTGATGGAGTTAGATTCATGAATTAGGTTTATAACAAAGCAAAGCAAAGACTTAGAAAGCAATGGTTTTCACTGTCCTGAGTTGGTGGTGTGGTACAGGCCCACGGGTTCTCACTGTTGAGGTGTCACCCTCACGACAGCGTCTGTTTACAAATTACAGTGCACTCCCATCTGAGGGCTTTGGTGCAGCTGCCATGAGTGCTACCTAGAGGCAAGCCATTATGGCTGTATTTGCCAGCTAAATGGATAGAATTTCATGCACTCCAAGAAGGCTGTCATGTGCTTCTGAGGATCTAAATGCATGATTCTCATGGTGATAAGAAATCTCCAGAAACAGGAATTTTGGGAAATCATATTTACTTCTTTATGCTGCAGAGACACGAGTGGCTGTTCAGCTGTATGCTTCAATTCGTGACTTGTGAGAGGATGTTTCAAGGCAGCTTTTGTTCAGACGTGAATATAATTACACATCCGACTAGCAATCAGCATATAAACAATTCACTTTGAGCATTTCATAATTAGTTCAAACATAAATAGTGTATCAGGAGCTTCAGCGGGAGTTTTCATTGGTGTCTTGTCTTTTACTTATTTTAAATAAGGAATTACGTGTGCGTGTGCAAACCCAAATGTTTGTATAAGCAACAGGATCATGTGTTATGTCCAACGTCAAAAAAAAAAAAAAGGCTAAAAATTTTAATGAACAGGGCAGCCCTGTCATGGATTCTAACTGTTTCCTGATGAGATAAACAATGACAGTTAATTAGAAGTTAAAAATTTTTAATTAAGATGATTCGGCAGTCATTATCCTTGTTGTCTGCTTCACTGGATTTTAATGAAAAAGATTGATTAGTTATAAAGCTAGAAACATAATTTAGCATTCAGGGTTGCACTGGTCACTGGGGTGAAAGTAATGTGATTAAATTCTGAAGTGCTGCTCTCAATAAAGTATTGCACACACAGTCGGACTGGGCCTGGTGGCTGGGCGGCTCATGATTCTGTGGCTTAAGGTAAACATAGGTACGCCTACAATTGGTTCACTCACACCGAAAGTTTGTTGAGTCCGCAACTATGTGCTAAAACGTTACGGAGTATGTAACATGAGCTGTGGAATGAGGTATATGTATTCAAAGCTTTAGTATGTTATTACCAGCCAAAAACCATTTTTGAGCCACAATATTATTATTGTCCACGAATATGGGGTAAGTAATACTTTATGTGGCTGTTGAGTTGGTAAGTGATTGGCACATGTTTTTACCATGGTGCCTGGTCCTCAGTACATGATTAGTTGAATAGGAGCTGTCTTTACCATTGCTTTTATTTTTTTAAAAAAAAAATCTAAAATTTTCTTACAAGTATTGTAGTTATAGATTCTATTCATTTGCAGAAATTTAAACAAAGGACACCTGAGTGTTGACAGGTGTACTGAGGGAGGGCTTAAAAGCATGGCACAAAGATCTGCAAATGAGTGAACAGAGATTAGACGTTCAGAAACCAACGGAACTTCTGGAGACTGACTCTGTCTCTCTGTCTCTGTCTCCCCTGTCCCCAGTAAATCACTTCCCAGAAATGCAGAAAAAAAAATTGACTAATGAGATGTGATCATCTTATCTGGTTTACAGGGAATGTAGAACAAATTTCTGTATCTGCCAGCATCAATTCACATTATCACAGCTGGTCCCTGTTGCCAAGGATACTTAGGTTGCTATGGGAGTGAAGAATGTGAATGCAGTTTAGGATGAATCAAACCAATCATACTTAACTCCATAAATACGTCCCAACATAGCATTCTTGGGCCTGTACTGTAACCGTTGGAGTTAACCACTCTACAGACAAACATCGTGTAACTAGGCACAAGAGAAGAGATTTATAAAAATTCCGGTTTTGTGAGGTTAATTATCAAATACTTTGTAGAACACATAGGAAGTTGAAGACAATCTGGACCATGGGTTATCAACTTTCTTTGGCCGTGAAGAAACACTTGAAAATGGATATCGTGCCTCTGCATTTAAAGACAGAGGAGCTTAGATTTGAAAATTGGATCTTTAATTTATTAGAATCGGTGTTTTAGGCAAGGGGTTTATCAAATGTAATATCTCTGTAAGATTATCAAACGCTTGATGCAAAACGCATGCCTCTCATTTTCATATTCAGTTGTCAACTTATTGAGTTTATTTTTGGTGTGTGTGTGTGTGTGTGTGTGTGTGTGTGTGTGTGTGTGTGTGTGTGTGTTACACACGTGACCAGAAACGGGAACTGAGATGTGAGTGAGATGTACTAACTCCCCTGAGTACTAACTTCCCCGAGGAGCTTTCGGATGACTAATGAGTAAGTTAACAGAAAACTACAACTTGGGATGAGGGATGCTTGGGTTAACTGCATGCTTAAATGTTTCGAAGGCCAAGGGAGGACTCTGTTCCAGATGTGGGTGGCAGGGCCTATTGTCTGGAGAGATTGATCTAAAATTGATCTAAAATGTGAAGGATGAATTAATTAGCCCAGACATTCTTGGAAGCGATAACTTTCTGGATGAAAGCTTGACTAGTAACTGACAGAGCACAGTTGTCGGTTGTCTGGTCTGGTAGAGAAGAAGCATGATAAGATTTCTTTTGAGGCAGCAAGAATGACAGAAGACAGACAAACATAGATGGCATGAACATTTGAAGATGATGATGGCTCTCATTGGTTCTCTGACATTTTTGTATTCTACAGTGTATTTTGATCACACTTATGTCTTCCTCCTTCTGGATCCAATCTCCACTTCTTACCCACCCAATTTTGTGTCATTAAAAAATCCATCAAGTCAAATTTTTGCCACCCACATATTCTTGGATGATGTCTGTGATGGTTTGTATATGCTTAGCCAGGAGTGGCACTATTAGGAGGTGTGACCTTGTTGAAGTAGGTGTATCACTGTGGGTGTGGGCTTTAATACCTTAGTCCTAGCTGCCTGGGAGTATTCTCCCAGCATCCTTCAGATGAAGATGTAGAACTCTCTGTTCCTCCTGTACCATCCACAATTAAATGTTGTCCTTTGTAAGGCTTGCTTTGGTCATGGCGTCTCTTCACAGCAATGAACCCTAACTAAAATAATAATAATTCAATAGAGTCTGGTCAACTCACCAGGAGCTTCATGTTTCAAGAAAACTGACTCTCCCTCTTGCAGAAGCTATCTATTTAGCCAATAATTCCCCAGTTAGGGGTTGGACTTTGTGCCCACATTCCCTTTCTGTGTTGTGATTTGGTCTGGTTCAGGCTGGCACAGGTCTTGCGCATGGCGTCACAATCACCCTTAGTTTCTATGTGCTGCTTCCCTGCTGTGTCTGGAGGACACTTCTGCGGTCACTCACCACTCTTACACTCTTCGTAACCCATGTTTTGCTGTGGTTCCTGAGCCTTGGGAGAAGCAGACTGTGATACAGATGTCCCATTTAGGGTTGAGCGTTTTGAAATCTCTTATTCTCTACAATTTGACCAGTTGTGTGTCTCTGTGTTGATCATTATTGTCTGTAAATAGAAGCTTTAACGATAGATAATGATTAAGTCATTTGGTGTTAGGTTTTTTTTTTTTTTTTTACTGTATCAATGACTTTTCAGTATTATCAAATGGCACCAAAAGTAATACTTATAGTTTAGGAAGATTATTTTTACAGCATTGTAGAAACTAGATAAGAAATGGAATTTGGTGACAAGAAAAAACCGAGAAAAAGATTTATTATAAGTTTGACCAATGTATGCCAGTTTATTCTGTGCCTTCATAAAATGTCACATGAAACATGGAATTTGCTTTGAGGAGCTTATAGAATGTTGTATTACATGGCCAGGGGTGTGGCTCAGTGGCAGGGTACTTGCCTAGCAAGTACAAGGCACTCTGTTCAACCTCTGGCACTGCTAATAAATATGTTTGAAAAAGGCTGAGGGGGTCTTGGTAAAACTTGTTTGTGAGCAGGCAAGCGAATGAAATATCAAAGTTTCAGCTCTGGGTACGGGGGGCGCAGTGCAGAGTAGAGGCATAGCCACAGTGCTGTGCTCTCTGGGCTGTGTCTTACAGAGTCTCATCTCTCCCTTGCTAAGCTTCAGGCTTTCCTTTGCATGCTCACCTTGGAATGCTGCTATTATGTATTTATTTCCCGTTTATTCTAACAGTTGACAAGAGCTGAGCATCTGCATGCAGCCATCTTGTAATGTCCAAGATGGATTTGTTTAGATTCTAATGCTGCCAACAGTCATCATGGGGTCAGAAGTAGGAGTTAAGAAGGGGAAACAGGGTGAGTTTGGAAAGGGTTTGGGAAGGAAGGCTGAATGTGAACAAAAGACATTGTACAGAATTCTTGAAGGATAAATACCATATAATTTAATTCTTTGCATAGTCTGTAACCAAATAACTATTGTCTGGACCTTTGGATTAGGACATGAATTTTTGTGTTTTTTCAGAGTATTCTAACCTAAGTTTGTAAATTTTCATTCCCTAAGTATTCCTGGCCTTAGTGAGAATCACTGACTAGCTCACCCACCTGGAGGATTGGGATAGGAGACGATTGGCAGATTTCTGTGGAAAAGCTGGACCACCATGCCTTACTTGCCTTACTGTAGAATTAATGAACAATGTTCACCACATGAAGAAAGACCACCGTTCTTCAGTTGAAGGTACATGATTCACAGTGAACAAAACATTGTTTTACTACTAAAATAATTTTAATATTTCATAATTCATATTTGTTGTAAAATTATTCATATTGTCAGTATATTGTTTTATATGATTTCACTAAATACGAAAATTTTAACGACCAACCTGTAAAACCACTTAATTGAACAATATGTGACACAGGTTAACTGTATTTACCCTCGTTATTGATGGCGGCTTTCTTTCAACAATCTTGTCTGTAACCTAGTAGGGGTAGTGAACAACTTTTGCCACAAAAATGAAAAAAAAAAAGTTTTTGTTTTTTCGACACTGGTTTCTCTATGTAGATCAGGCTGGCCTGGAGCTCTCAGAGATCCACCAAGTACTGGGATTAAAAATATGCACCACCATGACAAGCCTTGTAAAAATTCTTTTTTAATTAGCTCATCTAGATATCTGAAACCTGAAATAATTTCAGTGTACGTGCAGTAAGAGATCAGAATATGGCAAATACGATGAATTTAGGAAAAGGATCGAATATCATAGAACAGAACAGAAAAAGAAAAAGAAAAAGAAAAAAATTCCATGTTTTCTTGATGGGAAACTAAAATAGATATCAAGTACACCTAGTGAAGTTTTTATCAATATGCTCTTGGAGGGGTGTAGATTTTATAGCCTGTTAATAGGCTGCATTTACTGTGTTGACTATCAAATGAGTTTTAAAAGTTTGGCTGGTTGGGGCTGGGATAAGGATCGGCACTTAACAGGACTAACTGCTCTTTGAAGGCATTCATTTTGGATCCTCCCACTCAGCTCCATATAATCCCGGCTCCAGGAGATCTGACACTTCCATCTAAGTCTCTGTGGACATCTGTGCTCATGTGCACCCCCTATAATTAAATACATCTTCTAAAAGTTCAGAGGATAGTTAATAACTTCCTTTAAAAAGCATGTGGGTAAAGAATCTATCTTTGTTGTGTTTCTATTGCTGAGAAAAGACACCATGACCAAGGCAACTCTTAGAAGGGATAAAATTTAATTGGAGCTGACTTAAAGGTTCAGGGGTTCAGTCCATTATCTTCATAGCAGGAAAGGAATGGAATGGAACTTTGTGAAACCCCTCATCTTTGAGATTCAAAGGGAATTATAACCTGGAGTAGGCTAATGTACAATCATTATAGTAGTTATACACAAGGGAGCAGAATGCAGAGTGAGATAATATTCCACCAGATTTGCATCTGATAGTTCATCCGATCTACCTACGAAAATGTCTAAGAAAAATAGAAGCAATGATTGAACTAGAGCTGAAATGAGCATCGGGCAACATTCAACACTGGGACAATGGCAACGCCATCAGACACATTGCTCAGCGATGCAATCGTTTGCTTATTTCACCCATCACCTATTTGATGAATATTGCTTCTTTCTCTCAGGCATTTTCTTGGTCCTATGTCATATGATGGCGCAGGTTCTGTCATCCGTGAAGCACACTTTCTCTTGGGTTGCAGAGATCAATTGTAAGAAGAAAACATCCAAGGAATGCTTGGTAGCTTCACTTGCTAAAAAAGGAAGTGACCGTGCATAAATGAAGTATGTTACATATTAATATTTCATAGATACAACACTCACCATCATCAGGGCTGGTTCTGGGTTGGCTAAGATAGATAGAGCTCACCCCACTAGACAGAAATGTAGGAGCCCAAGAGGAGGAAGGGTAATAAAAGTGATCCTCCTCTTAAAATTAGTCTACAAACACAAATTCTAAAACTCATAAGAAGATTCAATGAAATTGCAGATAAAATATACATTAATTGAAATAAAACAATCAGAAGATAAACCAGTGAATCCTGAGACTTGTGGACTTGTGTTTAAATTTTAGAGACGTCTAAGGAAATCTTTGAAAGGATTATTAGAAAAAAGGAAAGTATTACACAAACCCAGACTAAACTAAAATATCAAATAGGCAGATATGAAAATGATGCAATCAACTATCTCGGAAATAAAAATGCGGATCATAAAAGAAAACTGCAACACAGTAGACAGATTTGAGGGTGGATATAGTCAGAAAATAAGCAGATGTGAAACATGATCGAATGGCCTCAACCATTCAGCACAGGCAAGGAGAATATTTTTGAAAATGCAGTCATGAAACATGAAAGACTAAGTTAGATTCTCCGATAGTCAATGTAGTCAATGACCAAGGGAGGCAGAGAAGGTGGAAGGAATACCATAGAACAAATATGTGGGTGCCTCAGTTACTGTTCTATTGCTGTGAAGAGGCACCAAGACCAGGGCAAGCTTTACAAGAGAAAGAAGGTATGTGGGGGCTTGCTTATGATTTTGGAGGGCTAGCCCATGATCACCACAGCAGGAAGCAGAGAGGAGAGACATGGTGCTGGAGCAGTAGCTTAGATCTTTACGTCCTAGTAACAGAAAACATGGAGAGAGAGGGAGAGGGAGAGAGGGAGAGAGGAGAGGGAGAGGGAGGGAGAGGGAGGGGAGGGAGAGAGAGAAGGGGAAGGGAGGGAAGGAAGAAGGGAGGGAGGGGGGAGAGGGAGGGGAGAGGGAGAGGGAGAGGGAGGGAGAGGGAGAGGGAGAGGGAGAGGGAGGGAGGGAGAGGGAGGGAGAGGGAGGGAGAGGTTAAGTCTACTGTGGGATTTTGAAAACTCAAGACTCATCCCTAGCTACACGCTGACTCCAAGAAGGCCATGTGTCCTAATTGGTCCCAATAGTTTCACTCTCCAGTGGCTAAAATATTCAAACCTGTGATCCCTCAGGACCCATTTTCATTCAAACTACCAGAATGGGCAATAATTTTAACTAACCCTTCTCTAATTTAGACTATCACTCAAAGATTAGGTGTAAACTCTGTATAAAACTGTATAAATAAAAATAATTTCTCTTTTGGAAAAAAAGTAACAGCAAATAAGACCAGGTGACATGCTTAAAGATTATCAGGAAAAGTACAGGATTAGTTTCAGAGATAAAATTAGGCCAACAGCATTCTTTCAACCAGGAGAAACAATATATCTGAGAAGGAGTGAGGGAAAGTAATCAATTATATGTAAAAACATGCAAGGTTGAGACCAAGTTAAGAGAAATTGAGAAACATAGAATGTAAAAAAAAAATATAGTCACTAAAAGTTTTCTTTGTCAAGAAAAGAAGTGGATGCTAAGGAGAGAGGAAGTCTAGCTGCACACAGGCTGGTGGGGCTGGAGATAAAGGGCCTTAGAAAATACAGTGAGCACAAAAGTAAATATAATAAACTGGCAAACATGAGCTATCCTTCACGAATGCCTTGATTTAAACAATGTTTGTTGTTTTTAGACTTATTGCTTTGTTTTGTGTGAGTGGTGTGATTGTTTAGTCTGCATATGTGTGTGTGTGTGTGTGTGTGTGTGTGTGTGTGTGTGTGTGTGTGTGTGTGTGTGTGTGTGTGTGTGTGTGGGTGTGGGTGTGTGTGTGTGTGTGTGTGTGTGTGTGTGTGTGTGTGTGTGTGTGTGTGTGGTGTGTGTGTGTGTGTGTGTGTGTGTGTGTGTGTGTGTGTGTGTGGTATGCATGTCCTTGGTACCTGCAAAGGTTAGAAGAGGGCATGGGATCCTCTTGAGGTTGGAGCTACAGACAGTTGTGAGCTGCCATTTGAGTGCTTGGAACCAAAACCAGGTCTTTGCAAGAACAAGTTCCTTAACCACTCAGCCACTTCCCTGTAACCACTTTTTATTGTTTTCAGTGATGCGTGTGGGTGTGGATGGGGTGGAGGGTTGATGTGCACATGTGAGTATGGATTCCCGCAGAGGCCAGAGAGATCAAGTCCTTCGGAAGCTGGGCTTCTCGGTGGCTGTGGGCCTTCCAGCAGAATTGCAGGCACCGGGCTCACGTCCTCTGTAACAGCGGCAAGTGCTCTTAGTCATGCGCCCTCTCTCCAGACCCTCGAGAAGGTTTTGTTTGTTTGTTTGTTTTTTTAAATAGTCACAAATGAAGCTATAAGGACAAGATCTGAAGTTGCCAAAGTGTTGTCAACGTGTCCCAGTATACTACAGTCAATTTAAAAACTATAAATAAAAGCACTAACTACACGTTTTCTGGGAATTTTTTTGTGGTTAACTTTCGATCTTAACATGCTAAAGTGGGTCACCAAAGTAATAGCAGTTTATACTAAAGTTTAATAACAGAAAGAAAATTAAAGTTATAAAAGATAACTGCCCGACAGGAATCAAAATATTAAAAATAAACTATGAAAGAAGACAAAAACACAAATTATGTGGTGAAAGGAAGTCCAAATACACCAGTAAATCACAATAAATGTGGATTGGTTACACTGTGGTTTAGAAGTGAATTACAGGATATTTATTACTTTTCTATTGCTAGGGTAAAACACCATGACCAAAGGATCATTTTAAGTGTTTAATTGGGCTTATGGTCCCAGAGGTTTAGAGTCAATGACATGGTAGCAGGGACAGCCGAGAGTTCAGATGTCAACGTGAAAGCAAGAGGTAGGAAGCACATGGGAATGGCCTCAACCCCCAACCCTGCCACCCCCATGACATACGTCCTCCAACAAGGCCACACCTAATGTTTCTACTAACTGGGGACCAAGCATTTAAACATAGATTATAGAGGCCAGTCTCATTCAAAGTCTGTGTAAAGCTCGGTTATTTTAACCCTGGAAAGAGAAACACCAAAGCAAAAGGGCACAGAACATTTGAAATTATAGGGAGCCTCTGGACTTTGGCCGACCATCATGCAAAGACGTGTGCAATGGTGGGACACCTTCAAGGTTTGAGTAATATCATGTCAGCCCTGGGGTGTAGCTGGGGCATCCTTTCTAACAAACTGTAGGTCTTTCTTTGTATTTGTGAGGCTCGTGTGTGACCACACTTCGCATCCATTAACCTTGGTGGGCAAGTGATTATCTCTACTCACACTATCCCAACCTGGGCAGCTTGTCGTGGAACAATATTCCATGTGTCGAGTGTAATTAGCACAGGATTTTATTTTGGAACTTAGGGCTGGGTAGTAAAACCTAACATGGACACAGATCCTAAAGGTCTCTATCCCCAGGCCCGTGCCCAGAGTTGAAGACTGGAATAGTTCTGGAATCCTGTGGAGAATCATGGCCCAATGTATTGGTTTCATACCAGCCAACATTATTGCAGTAGTTTTGAACCACAGTCCACCCTAATAGGCATCCATCCCATAGTAATATGGGTCTCGGTCCATCCGACCCAGTATCACACTTGTCTTGGTGGACAGTTAGGTCAGGTTATGACACAGTTTTGTGACATTGGTGACCACAGGAGTAGAATGGGAAGGCTGATCTTTCCTACAAATATTACTGCTGGGTCTATTTCAGCTTCAGGGAGAGACTTGAGGGGAGTGAAGTATCCTTTTAAAATGTTTTTAATTGAAATATAATTATGTTACCATTCATCTTCCTTTCCTCCTCTATTCCCTTCCAAATAGTCCTCCTCCAAATCCCTCCCCTGCCTCTCCGTTATCAAGTTGAAAGTCTCCTTTTCTTTGATTATATTTGTTATACGTATGTATATGTGTGTGCATGAGCATATGTGTGTGCACACACATACACACACATTGCAGATAGCCTCTAGGTTATATGTAGGAGCCCATGTCATTAATACACATACATGTACATATATATGGCCTACCCAGTCTCAAGTGACACAACTATATCACAGCTCAGGCATAGATGGCTCAGGGAATGTTATGGAAGATGGGGAGGAAGAACCAGGATAATAGGAAGTCTGTGAAAAGTCTCCTAGAAATGGCTGCTTAAACAAGACTGGAAGAACATATCAACAGCATGCAAACATGGAATGGAGTAAATTTCATGGGGTCCCACACTTAGACAAAACTCTACAGTCAACTATTGACTCCTTGAAGAAAAAGAATTAGCCTCTCTCAGGGATGAGGCCCCTAATTGGTTGTCCAGTGCAAAATGATCCACCTTGAAACCACATACATATAAAAACCAAAAACAGACTATGTAGGTCGTACGAGCTGCTCATTTTAGATTACTGCCTTGGATTACTCGTGTTGGATAGTTTTTCAGGTCAAGTTGATACAAGCTAGAGTCTCTCAAGGACTCTCAAATCAAAGAAAATGTCCCCATAAGATTATCCTGCAGGTTACTCTCCACCACTTGATGGCAAGGCACTTTGGATGAAGACACATGTAAATATCTCACTGAACGCAGAGAAGACAAGCTGGTACCTAACAAGAACTTTCACACCCATGACTAGTGTTTGTGTTACTGGAAGGTACTTACCATGCTACTGGAGGTGAAAGGTAATCATCGATATTACCTAGCTACAAACACTGTGACCTACAGCAGTGACCTATCTGTAAAATAGATTGATACAATAGCACACAAATGTTACAGGAGTAATCAACCACTCTCTGATAGGATTTAAGGCCCACATCGTGAGATGGGACCCATACTTGACACTGCTAAAGTGGCAAAAAAACTGACTAGTTAGGTCATAGGCCTAAGGGAAAAACTATTGTTACTATTCTGCCAAAGGAACATAGTAATACAATTAACTCCTGTTGTACCCATGAGTACCTTGTTTAAACTTTATCAGGATAGCCTATTCTTATGGTAGAAACAAACTAACACATGTGGTAGTATTCAATTAAATACTTAAATTGATTCCGGTGGCGGGATTTCTTGCTACACACCCCAGTATTCTGAGTTCCCAAATGAAAGATGTACACGCACAATGACTGGGCCACTTCCTAACCTCCACTTCCTTCCAATGAGAGAGGTTCAGACCAGTTCAGGGTGAATTTTTGTTCCTTGTTTGAGCATGTGGAAGACGGCCTTTTTTTTTATGAGTTATTTTGATCAATAACCAATTGTATTGAATCTTCATTTGTGCCCCATGTAGGATGGCATGATGAATCTTAAGGATTCCTTCTCCAACAAGATTCACTGGCTAACTTTTGGCATTTTTCTGTCTAAGCCAGTTTCAGGGCTGTTCCCATGTGGAGGGATCAGCATATCACGTCATCTGTCCTGTTTGGTCTTCTTGAATTTTTCTTTTCCGGCTGTAGCCAAGATCTTCAAGTATCATATATGATCCATATTACTTTGGAAGGGGTCCAAAGCCTTTTCTTCTTTCCTGTTGTCACAAATACAGAGCCTCTTTCCTAAAATATCCTGCCCTTGGTCCAGCAACCACAAATCATCAAAAGTATAGATTGATTCAGTTTAGCAGCCTCCGTTTTCCTTAGGTTTGCTCTATTTTGACCTCTCTCACAGAGACTATGTAATACCATAGTCACCAAACTTATAATTACTTGCATCTTGATTGCTGAAACAACTCAAAGCAGTTAAAGCTGTCTTAAACCATTATTATTATCCATTGAGACAGGGTCTCTCCCCAGCTCCTGTCCTTGTAACTATATTTGAGATAAAAGACCCAAATTTATTTATTCATCCATGCGTACTTACAAACAATTAAGCAATTTTTATTCCCCCTTCTAGGTCTCTCTCTCTCTCTCTCTCTCTCTCTCTCTCTCTCTCTCTCTATATATATATATATATATATATATATATATATATATATATATATATTTTTTCTTTTTATGTGAATCAATTAACATTTCCTACTTAACTTCAATTAAATTCCCTTCTATTTACTGTATAAACCTCTTCTCAGGCTAACAATGTGTCATATATCGGGTTAAGCAATCCCAGAATTCCTGTGGAGCCCATGTACAAAGAACCCTGTAGCTTGAGATAGCATTGACTCGTTCCATATTCATTTATTTCTATTCTTTTTCTACGATTGCAGGAGGCATGCGGTCCTGCTCTCTGCCCTCTGAGCAGTCTGCTTTCTCACACAGCTGGGGCTCCCAGCACCTTTGAATTTTAGACTCTCCAAGGCAGCTTAGAAGCAAGAGCCTCAGGCCAGATCCCCAACCTGTCACCCAGCATTGCCTAGGTCAGCTTGGGGACACTGCTGTGTCCTAGCTCACACCACGATCCTCAGAATTATGAGTACCAATTTAGCATATATTTTGTCCTAGTCCTGAACCCACATGGCTTGGGCAAAAGAATGTGCAGTTCTGCTGAGAAACCAATTCTCTCCACCTTCTAATCTTAAGGGGAGGGCATGTGGATTCCACTAAGGAATTTCCAATTAATTTTTTAAGAGTAAGGTCTTCACAGACACGATGGACATTACCTGTAGTAATACCCAATTAACTACTTAAATTGATACCCTCAGCGACAACATTTCTTGCTAGCCTCCTCAATGTTCTGGCTTCTTGAGTGAAACACACACACACACACACACACACACACACACACACACACACACCCTTTATATTTTGATAAGCCTTAAACAGCTCAAAGGCTTGGCCACTTCCTAACCCCCAGGTGGCTAATCCACCTCCTTCCAATATTCCTGAATCATTGCTCACTAAATCCTATACTCCATCATTGCTGTCCTGCACCCTAGCTCCTACATGGTGGCTATGCTCCCTGTCCTGCACCTTCTCAGGCTTGGCGTCTTTCTTCTCCTTCTCCTGGCATGGTGGATCTTTTTCTTCTGTTTCCCTCCTCTCTCTGACTAGCCTGGGAAATCCTAAAAGTCCTGCCTCTGTCTGCCCTTCCCAGCCATTAGCTGCCGGCAACTTTATTTACCAATCAGAACCAACTTGGGACAGGGTCTCTCAGTGTCTTATGTGTGGATGTGTGCAGATTCTCACACAAACATGTTTGGGGACCCAAATTAACACAGTATAAACAGCATTAGGTCAAACCAACTATAAATACAGTGTTTGTAACACTCAGTCCTAAATTTGATGTCTTTGTCAAAGTCTTCTGAAGGCTCAGGAATCTATGTGAATGATCAGGCAGAAAGACTGTAAGAATCAAAGCAATGGGATACATTGTTGTCCAGACTTTCTCTACAGATGCAGTCACTTTTATAATTGCACCACTAGATGGCGCCACATGAACTCACACAGACTGTAACCACGTGCACAAGGGCTACACAAGTTCAATCCAGACAGGGTCTCAGTATTGAGAGGGAAAATGGACCCAGGATCCCACCTAGAACCAGGCAGTTATCAGCAATTGGTCCCAACTGACAAAGAAAAATCAATTTTTTCCAATGGAGTCTCATTGGGTATTTTAACCACACTTCATGGTAGGCCTCTTGCCCAGTAGTTGCTGGCCCACACAAAACGGATATTTCTTGTACATTTTTGTCACATTTTGCTTTGTTTGGGCATTATTTTTGCCTTTTTGATCTTTTCCTTGTTTATTTTGATTTCCATGTGTATATATGTTTCTATTTCTTCTTTGTTTCTGTTTGCTCCATTTTTAAGGGAGGAAGAACATAAAGTTGGGTGGGTAGGGAGGTGGGGAGGAGCTGGGAGGTATTAACTTGAGAAGCAGAAAAATTATCAAAATATGCTGAATGAAAAAAAATTCCAATAGATTTGCCTGTAGGCAAGTCTGTAGTGCATTTTTTTTTTCTGATTAATAATTGATCTGGTCCGGCCCAGTTCACTGAGTATGGTGCCATCCCTGGGCAGGTGGTCCAGGGTTCTACAAGAAAGCAGGCTGAGCAAGCCATGAGGAGCAAGTCAGCAAGCAGCTTCCCTTTGTGCCTCTGCTTCAGTTCCTGCCTCCAGGTTCCTGCCTTGAGTTCCTTCCCTGAGTCCCCTCTTTGCAAGGGTGTGATCTGAACGCTGTTAAGATACATTAAATAATTTCTTCTCCAAGCTCCTTTTTGTCTTGGTGTTTTATTACAGCAATAGAAACTTAAAACAATTCTGAACAGCACACCTTTTTGGGACAAAACTAGACTTGGATTTCCACCCAGTACTAAACAGTGACAAGTTTAAAAACATGGATTCTTGGCGCCATCTAGTGGTGCAATGATAAAAGTGACGGTATCCGTAGAGAAAGCTCTCTGGACAACAAGGCACAGTCGCATTGTAAGGACTGGGGTAAATATGCCATCAGGAATCTATTAATGCCCAGGTGATGTCACTCACTAACAAGCATTGGGAATTTTCAGGAAATTATGGATTCACATAATGGTCAAAATACAGTGGAGAAACCAATCAGGTGGACAACGGTATGGGTGAGCCCCTCTCGGGGAATGAAAAACAGCTTTTTAAGTGAAATTGGATGAGCTTTAAGAAAACACAGAGGAGCAACTCAATTCTGTACCTAAGAAACTTGAGTAAAATCAAACATAAAGTCTTGAGCTAGAAAATATACTAAAGAAAGTTGAAAGTGCAATAGAGGCCATCAGTAGGAAGATTAAACAAGCAAACCGGTGAGCTGGACTATAGAATAGTTGATAACACAAAGACGAGGGCAGAGGTCATGAACTGTTTGTACCTCCTCGTATCTCCATCACCATGTTAAGCTGGTGACATTTCACAGTGATCAGCTATGATCCAAATATGCTTCTGTCAGCCACATCATGAGGCAAAAATCAAGGACTTAGAATACATTGCTAGGGCAAATCACTTAACAACAAATGAAGACTCCATAAGAGAGTGATGGAAAAGAGAACTATGATATATTTAGAGGACAAGCCACACGTGGCTGTTGTAAAACCTAAGCTATCAGCAATGCCAACATGCTGAATTTTTCAATTAAAAGTTACAAAGTGAACAGGGGAGGGAACCCCAGGAGCCAAGCATATGTCACAAGGAACTTATATTTCTAAAGGGTCACATAAAAAGAAAGGGAAGGGACAGAGGATGCTATAAAATATTGCAAGTGAATGGAGTTCTAAAGGAAGACAGATATGGTCATTTTTATATTACAATATGGACTTTAAATTAAAAACAATAAAAAGAGACTACTAGGCCATTGCACACTGATGAAGAAGTTATCTCAATGATAGACATAATTTCAAAATATGTTCATGTTAGTTATTATGGTTCTTAAATATATAAACCAAACATTAATACATAAAGGGAAAGAAAGATTCAGAAGTTTGGGGCTTAAATACTGTACTTACAGCAATGAACAGGGCACCCAGATTAAAATAACAAGAAACAAACAGCAGATAGGCTGGGAGTATGGCAAAGTGGTAAAGGGCATGACATAGCTATGCAAAAACTTTACACCCCCCACATAAATACAAACACACACACACAGACACACATACACAGACACACACACCACAGACACACACATGTACACACACATACATACAAACACACAGACACACATACATAAACACACACACAGACACACACACTCCACAGACACACAGACACATAGGCACACACACACACAAACACACACACAGACACACACACACAGATACACACACACCACAGACACACACATATCACACACACACAGACACACAAACACAAATACATAAAAAATAAAGTATATACAAGCAGAGAGAAAGGGAGAGAGAATGTGTGTGTGCAAGATTGTACCACTATCCAAATTGACCTGTCAGTATCTATGGATTCCATCCAACAGCTTCATAATGCCTATTCCCATCAACACATGGAAATTTCTGCAGGATAGATCATATGACAGATCCCCAAATGAATGTCAATTGTGTCTTAGTAATAGAGGTAATGTTAAGCATCTTTCCCAACAACAGTGCAGTAAGACTTTCTAGAACAACAAGAAAAATGTTGAACAGTGTAAAAATACATGAAGATGTGATAACTTACCTTTGAATAACAGACGAGACAGCAAGTTATGAAGGAAGTCTAAACATTCATTTAAATAAATGTAAACCAAGACAAAATGTGCAAATCATGTGTGCTGGTATGGTGGTTCGAAGGAGAATGGCTCCCACTGGTTTGGTCCCCAGTTGGTAGAACTTTCTGGAAAGGATTAGGAAGTGTGGCCTTGTAGGAGGAGATGGGGGCTTGTAGGAGTAGGTGTGGCACTAGTTGATGAGGTGTCACTGTGGGAGCCTTTTCCAAAAGACTCCTCCCATTTCCAGTGTGCTCTCCGATTGCACATGAAGATGTGAGTTCTTACCTACCACAGCAGCCCCATGTTGCAATTCCTTTGCTCTGCCCATCATAGACAAGGACCCTCTGGAACCATACATCCAATTATACTCTTTCTTTCACAAGTTGCCTTGGTCATGGTGTCTTACCACAGCTTTAGGAAAACAACTAATATAGCTCACAAAAGGAAACATTCATAGCAATCAATGCCCAAGTCAAATTCAATGAAAACGAAGCAAAAAAAAAAAAAAATCCAACAGGATCTCAAATAAATAGCCTATCACTGTACTGCTAGGAAAGAGAAAAGGGAGATAAATGAACCCAAAGGTATTAGAAAGAAGGAAAATATAGAGCAAAACAAAAATAAATGAATTAGAGAATGGATTCCATAAGTGAAAAGCTGTTTGTTGTCTGTCTGTCTGTCCACCTGTCCATCCATCCATCTATCTATCTATCTATCTATCTATCTATCTATCTATCTATCTATCTATCTAATCTATCTATCTATCTATCTATCTATCTAATCTATCTATCTGTCTATCTATCTATCTATCTATCTATCTATCTATCTATCTATCTATCTATCTCTGTCTGTCTATATCTATCTGTCTATTTATCATCTATCTATCTATATCTCTATGTATCTATATCTATATCTGTTTATCTCTCTCTATCTATCTCTGTCTGTCTATCTGTCTGTCTGTCTATCTATCTATCTATCTATCTATCTATCTATCTATCTACCTACCTACATCTATCTATCTAATAATAGCTCAGGCTTCTGACAAACTCCTTACATAGCTCAGGATGACTTAGATCTTCTCTTGCCTGTACCTCACCAGTGCTGGGATTATAGGGGCATGACATGCCTGGCTGAGAATCTAATTAAATATAGCCTAATTATAAAATCTAAAACATGTTATTCACGGGGTTGGGGGTTTTTGGCTCAGTGGTAGGCGCTTGCCTATGCAACACAAAGGCCCC
The DNA here is from genome assembly GCF_011064425.1 of Rattus rattus. Classification (NCBI taxonomy): domain Eukaryota; kingdom Metazoa; phylum Chordata; class Mammalia; order Rodentia; family Muridae; genus Rattus; species Rattus rattus. The sequence goes on from NC_046156.1 coordinate 219,703,728, forward strand.
AGGTTCGCTCCCCAGCTCCAAAAAAAAAAAGAAAAGAAAAAAATGTTATTCACTGTGATCAAGTAAAAGTCATCCTGTGGGTTGAACGATGGTTGAATGTACACAAATGATAAGTGGAATACTCCTTGCCTAGCATGCATGAAGCCTTGTGGCCCTAGCACTACACAAAACTGGGTGTGGTAGTGCACGTCTGAAACCCCAGCACTTGGGAGACTGTGGCAGCAGGATCAGAAGTCCAAGGTTATTCTCAGCTACACAATGAACGCAAGGCCAGCTTGAGTTACCTAAGAACCTACCTAAAATAATAAAACAAAACCAAACAAGCTGTAATATACCACACTAAGAGGATGAAAGACAGAATCACATGATCGTCTCTACAGCTGCAGGAAAGGCATTTGATAAACTCCAACATCCTTCAAGATGAAACAGAATTGTTTAGGCATAAAGGGGGAAACATATCATCATAGTAAAGTCAATGCATAATAAACACCTAACATCACACCAAACATGGGAACCTGAAACCTTGCGCTCTAAGAGTTGGACCAAGCTTGCCTATTTTCAGAGCTTTTCCTTTACACAGTAGTATAAATCCTAGCCAAAGTAGTAGAAAAGAGATCTGATGTGGGGAAAAGGATATGTATAGAAAGACCTCAAAGACTTTATAAAGAGTTAATGAGAGCTGATCAATTCAGCAGTGTTGATTACTACAAAATCAGCATTGTTACTGCACATTTGTAGCAAATTTTCTGAAACAGACATCAAGAAAATAGCCCAGTAATTCTGAAGACAAATATCAGGAATGTGGTCTATACCAGAGGTGAAAGAACTCTGCAATGAATGTTACAAGCAATGATAACACACACACACACACACACACACACACACACACACACACACACACACACACACACCCCTCTTCCCTCACAGAAAATGATGCGAAAACGTTGTGTGGCTGGACACAAGATTAACTAAAAAGTAATCAGTAGCCCTTGTATGTACAAACAACAAATGGACTGAGAAAGAAATCAGAGAAACAGCACCCTTCACAATAGCCTCGAATAATATAAAATATCTTGGGATAACTCTAACTAAGCAAGTAAAAGCCATTGAAGAAAGAAATTGAAGAAGATATCAGAGTACAGTAAGACCTCCCATGTTCATGGATTGGTAGTATTAGCATAGTAAAAATGGCCATCCTATCAAAGTCAATCTATAGATTCAACACAATCCTCATGAAAGTTCTAGCACAATTCCATACAGACCTTGAAAGAACAATACTCGATTTCATATGGAAAAACAAATACCAAGGGTAATGAAAACAATACAATAAAAGGACTTCTGGAGGTATCACCATCCCTAATTTTAAGTTCTACTATAGAGCTATAGTAATAAAAACTAAATGGTATTGGCATAAAACCAGTCAGGCTGATCAATGGAATCTAATCAAAGGCCCACATGTAAATGCATACACCTATGGATACTTGATTTTTGATAAAGAAGCCAGAATTATACACGGGAACAAAGAAAACATCCTTAATAAATGGTGCTGGTTTAACTGGATATACATGATATTCTGCATGTACAAGGAAGCGAAATAGATCCAAATTTTCACCCTTCACACAACTCTTCAAGTGGATCAAAGACCTCAATATAAAACCAGATATTCTGGATGTGACAGAAGAGAAAGTGGTCAAGGGTCTTGAACGCATGTAACAGGAGACAAGTTCTGAACAGAACAGCAATTGCTCAAGCATTGAGAGTGACCATTAATAAATGGGAACCCATGAAACGGAAAAGCTTCTGTAAGGCAAAGGACAGTGTCGCTAGGATCCAGTGGCAGCCTATGGAATGGGAAAAGGTTTTCATCTGACGGAGGGCTAATTTTCAAAAATATATAAAGGATTCAAGAAACAAAACATCATCAAATCAAATAACCCAATTAAAAATGGTATATAGATCAAAACAGACTTCTCAACAGAGGAAGGTCAAATGGCCAAGTGTTCTTAAAGAAATGTTCAACATCCTTACCCGGCAGGGAAATTCAAATGAAAATGGCTTTGCGATTCCATCTCACACCTGTCAGAATGACTAAGATAAAAACGACAGGTGATAGTTTATGCTAGCAAGGGTGTGGAGCAAGGGGGACATTCCTCCACTGCACGTGGGAGTGCAAACTTTCAGAGCCACTTTGGAAGTCAATAAAGTGGTTTCTCAGAAAACTAGAAATTGATCTGCTTAAGACCCAGCTACACCACCCCTGGACATGTACCCAAAGGATTCTCTATCTTACTATAAGTATACATTGCTCAACTATGTTCATAGTGGCTTAATTTGTAATAGACAGAAATTGGAAACAACCTAGATGTCTCTCAACTGAAGAAAGCGTTGAATATTTACAAAGTAGAGTGTTTACTCAGCCATTAAAAAAATAACATTTTGAAATTTGTAGGCAAACAGATGGGACAACAAAAATTCATCCGCAGTGAGATAACCCAGACCCAGACAGACAAATATGGTGTATACTCACTTATAAGGGGATATCAGCTGTAAAGTTAAGGATAAGTCATACTACAATCCATAGACCCAGGAAGGCTAACTAACAAGGAAGGCTCAAGGGGATGGATATGTGAAAACAGAATGGATATTGAGGGAGGACTGGGGACAGGTGGTGACAGGAACAGGAGGGATCAGGATGAGGGTAAATGGAGGAAGACAGTAATGGGAGAGACATCTAGAATTTGGGCATTTTGGGGGTGAGGAAGAAAACTAGTGCAATGGAAACTTCCAGGAATCTAAGAGAGTGACCCTAACTAAGATGTCTAGTAAGTGGGGATACAGAGCCTATAATTGGACAAGGCTTCCAGTCGAGGCATTGGGACACCAACCCCACCTCAAAACCTTTGACCTATGACTTGTCCTGTAAGCAAGATGTTTGTAGGAGTCAGAGGGGAGAAGGGCATCCCAAGAAAACCCACAGAATCAACTGACCTGGGCTCACAGGAACTCACAGAGACTAAACTGACAACCAGGAAGCCTGCATTGGTCTGACCTAGGCCCTCTGCATGTATGTTATGGTTGTGTAGCTTGATTTTCTTATGGGACTCCTAATAGTGGGAGCAGGGACTGTCTCTGACTCTTTTCCCCTGCTTTTAGGGCCCCCTTTCTCCTTAAAAAAGTTACTGTCATAGGGTTGAGAGTAGGACCGTGGGTTTTAGAACTGAGGTGAGAAGCAGCATGAAAGACAGCAAAATGCTAACCAGTGGGTACCTTGCTGTGGTTAGATGGTGGCGAGAGGATCTGGTGTGCTATTCTGTTGTAGGGTGAACGTAGCAAAGACCTAAGCATTGTGTATTTTGGAAAGCTATGAGAGGAATTTGAAAGGTTTCTTTTTGTTTGTTTGGTTTTTTTTTTAGGAGCTGGGGACCGAACCCAGGGCCTTGCGTTTGCTAGGCAAGCGCTCTACCACTGAGCTAAATCCCCAACCCGGAATTTGAAAGTTTTGACATCAATAAATAATTCATTTCTGAAGAGACAGGTTCAAGTTAGGTTGAAAAAGCCAGACTCATAAAACCATATATTCCATGCTTTTTGCCCACATATAGAAAATGCCCATGTAATGTAGAATGGAGAAAAACTGATGTAAAAAGTAGGAGGGGAACTTCTTGGGAAGAAGAAGGGGAGGTGGACGCAAGGGTAAGAGATGATGATGAAGAACGAATATGATCAAGGCATGTTGTATACATGTATAAGAAAGTCACAGTGGAACCTATTGGAAGTAATAGTAACAAGAATTACACATAGTATTCATTAACGCCAACATTACTTTGTACCCTATTAATGTCCAATTCATATATGTTATGAATCAGTTAAAAATAAGTAAAAATTAGATCTCAATACTTCTGGGAGGTGGCTTAAGTCAGTATTTGAAGTAAAAAAAAAAAGCAAATTAAGATAGAAATTATGAAAACAAACGAACCGTGTTCTGTTCTGGAAAAAAAAAACCCAACATCATCAACAACAAAACAAATATGTGAAAAGAAAATGATCAAATATAAAATCTAGAATAAAAATGAGAATAAAATTGGCTGAAGTTCTAGAACCTTCCAAACAGAGATCAACTTAATCCAAGATGAATAATTTGAGCTGGTCAAATAAACCCTTAATAAAGATGGAACTAAACAAAACAAAATAAAAAAAGAAACAAGGCATAAAGGATTTAAAAAAAAATAAACGACACTACGCAAGAAATGTATAGGATAAGCCCAATGTCCTGGATTGAATCCCTGGAACCCATATGGTAGGAGAAAATTGACTCTTGAAAGTTGTCCTCTGACCTCCATACATGCACTGTGGCACTCTCTTACACACACGTTTTACACACACACACACACACACACACACACACACACACACACACACACATACATGTCACCCACAAAATAAAAAGTTTGGTTCTTTACAAAGAATGGAAAGTTTTATTTGATATAGACTTGGTTAATAACTGGAAGAATAAAGTTTGTCTAACTCATTCTCTTTTTTTTTTTTTATTAACTTGAGTATTTCTTATATACATTTCAGTGTTATTCCCTTTCCGGTTTCGGGCAAACATCCCCTCCCCCCCCTTCCTTTCTGGGTGTTCCCCTCCCAACCTCCCCCATTGCTGCCCTCTCCCCAACAGTCTAGTTCACTAGGGGTTCAGTCTTAGCAGGACCCAGGGCTTCCCCCTTCCACTGGTGCTCTTACTAGGATATTCATTTGCAACCTCACGAGGTCAGAGTCCAGGGTCAGTCCATGTATAGTCTTTGGGTAGTGGCTTAGTCCCTGGAAGCTCTGGTTGGTTGGCATTGCTGTACATATGGGGTCTCGAGCTCCTTCAAGCTCTTCCAGTTCTTTCTCTGATTCCTTCAACAGGGGTCCTGTTCTCAGTTCAGTGCTTTCCTGCTGGCATACGCCTCTGTATTTGCTGTATTCTGGCTCTAACTCATTCTCATGAAAAATAATGGTGACGTAAAACATGGACTAATTTTAGATATTATTGTCATTGAATAAGAATTAGGACTGAGTTTTATTTCCCTGTGCCCTGCAAGTGGAGGCAATGATTGGCACTGGCTTATCGTTCCCGGTTGTTTTTAAGGTGGAGAGTCTAATGCAGTAGAGACAGTGTCTCCACAGAGACAAAGGCAGGCTACAAGTGCTGAGGTGAAGAAAGAGTGTCTCCTACAACATAAGGTACACAGGCTTCTTCCACATTTCAAGACGTGCATTCTCCAACCTCAGGGTTCCGTTCTCGTAATGCAACTGACTGCATCTGCAGACATCCGCTGAAGTCCACATTCATGTTCTCCTTGGGACTTGTAGGCGAGAGAAACCATATGAATGTGTTCCCATCCACACTGCTTGCTGGGCAAAGGAAAATCTTTGTACTCTGATCTCAGAGTCTCACAGCTTCTGTCAGCATCCCTGAGAGAGCGGGAGTCTGACCAGACACACTGCGGGCAGGATGCAATGCCACACCCTTCCTAGTTCCTGAATCTGATCGATAGTTGCAGAAACAGCATTGAGCTTTCCAAAAGTCATTGACGATAAAATGTTTTAGCCAATAGGAATCAACTTAGTCTTTTAAAAAGGAGCTACCTTGATCTGCTGAAGAACACTCACATAAAAACCTGTAGTCAACACTCATACTGGTTAGATTTTTGGAAGTATTTCTACTTAGATTAGGCTCTAAGGACTCTCATTAGTTGTATCGAGCTTTTATTGGGATTCTCAGACTAGGGTAGAAAATAAAAAAAAAAAAACAGAGCAACTCGAGTGTAGGAGTTGAGCATAAAGATAATATTGATTAAGGAGAAAAAATAAGCAAATATATAGGCGAATTAATTCAATAAATGAATGGTCTACGAGGCATTCAGGCTTCTGAGCTGTCTTGGGAGATTTCAGGGTAGCAGGCAGACTCTGAAGGACAGCCTGCACTGATCCACACTTCTACACAGGGTCATTCAAGCCCGCTAGTACTCTCCCTTCTTCTTCTGAAACACATCCCAGTTAAGTATGGAATCTTAGCATGGGTCTTTTGTATCTCAGAGGAGCACTTGGGTGGCTTGTATAACATTTTAGAACTTGACCTGGAGTGAAAGATGATTCTATGAGATCGTTGCTCAAAGGTATCGAGGTCCTGAAGGAGCAGCGAGAAAGTCTAGGAGGACGAACAAAAAGTGAGTGATGCTTCCTGTACTACGTTTTCAAGAACAGTGGCTGAGATCAAATAGGATTCAGACTCGAATCCAGTAGATTACAATTGATTTGATCTTCAGTAAAGCAGTTTCCCTGCCTCAGGAAAAAAAAATGTATAAGGTAAAAATATGAACAGCTTTCATAAGCGTGATGGACAATAGTGAGATTTAACCTTCATTAAGAAATATGACCTATCACTCACTGGCTTCCTGTTTTTGTAGGACAGCCTTCAACGTCTTCATTCTCGAGGGCGAGAAAGTCATTTATAAAACAATTTCAGTGCGATGTTACGACGGTGTGTAGATATTTCACTTGGCTCCTGATAATATTTGGCCGTACGTCGCAGGCTGTAAATAGAGAAAGATGTTTCTTTCTGAAATGTTGACAGTGGTATGCAGATTGGCACCCTAAAGTCTTTACCACGGTGAGATGGCAAATGGGTAACGTGCCCAACGCGGCCGCCTGCATTGCCTCATTCATCTAAAGGGCTGCCAGCTCTTCTGGCTGAAGGTCCTTTCAAGCTTTAGCAAAAAGCTGCAGATCAGTCCTGGCACTGGATAGAGGCCCAGTAAAAGACAGGCCTTCAGTTTCCGTTCATTGTTAGTCCTTTAGTAGAGGCAGAGGGGGAGGGGCATTGGCACCGGAAAGTGGGTGCTTATGTTCTGATTGTGAGCTTTTCATTCCGCCCCTTTCCTCTCTTTAATTTAGCTTTTCCTTTTCTTTTTCTCCGGAGCTGGGGACCGAACCCAGGGCCTTGCGCTTGCTAGGCAAGCGCTCTACCACTGAGCTAAATCCCCAACCCCTACTTTAGCTTTTCATTTGAGCTTTGGAGGTTGTAGTGGGGAGGCCCAGAGCGGCACCTTTTGCTTTAGCAGATTCTCGATCATGTATGAGATGGAAACAGCTATATTCTGTTCCTTTTATAACATTCCAGATGCCTCACAATCGACTGAGATTTCAAAATTCAGAACATCCTATCCGAAGTTGTGAGATTGTATTGTTTTAGGAAACTTTCCCGTTTTAGAAACGAACCGTTGACACCTGGCGTTGTTCTTGCGATCCGGGGTCTCTGCTCTGCTCGTCTTCCCACACGAGGAGGCTCCTCTCTTTGCAGTTACTTCTCTTAGACTTCACCATTAATGACTTTCATTCATGCACACTTTCTTTCAGCTTTTAAACATTTTCTTTGGTACTGAAATTTCTTCATTTAGAAATCCTTTAAGATGTGCTCCCAGACCCGTTTCCCTGGGTTCGTGTCTCACACCATTCTTGGAGTACTTGGGTACCATTTCTGCTGTCCATGATTGACTCACATGTAATCAGTTAGCTTTAGACGACATAACATCTAAACATGTAAACGTCAACGGTATAAACATGTAGTGTCTTAGGTTTGCAATTCATATCTTAACATGCACATTCATCTGTTGTTGAAGTATCTTTATGAACTTAATTTTTCAGTTACTTAAATATGCTTATTTTTGCTCATGAAAGTTTTATTATCTACCTATATTTAAGTGTTTACTATTCTTTTTTTTTAAATTTATTTATTTTATGTATATGAGTGCACTGTAGCTATCTTCAGACACACCAGAAGAGGGCATCAGATCCCATTCCAGATGATCGTGAGCCACCATGTGGGTGCTGGGAATTGAACTCAGGACCTCTGGAAGAGCAGTCAGTGCTCTTAACCGCTGAGCCATCTCTCCAGCCCAACTGTTTACTATTCTTGAAGATTTTATATAGGTAGATCCTAATTTCCTCCACCCAAATCATAGCCTCCTCAACTTGTCCCCTTTCCAATTTCATGTCTTTTAAATCTTTGCTTCTTCTTATTTATTTATTAATTTGTTTGTTTGTTGATAACCCTTAGGTCTGGTTAGTGCTTTCGATGTGTGCGTGGGTGTGCAGCTATTCACGGGGGGAGTGAACACGAGTTGCCGTATTTTCAATAAAGGATTATTCTACCCCCTGCAGCTGTGAGCTGGCCATGACTCTTCTGTGAGGGGAATCTTGAGATCCTTGAAGCCATTTTTGCTGGATTTTGTCTGGCTTCATTTTGTGTAGGTTTTATGCAGGTAAGCAGGGCATCTGTGAACTCAGGGATGGGATATATATGTCATATATGTCACACTTACATGACCACGCTGAACAGCTCTGTTTCCCACCCTTTGGTTTTTACATTCTTTCTACCTTGTCCTCTGCCATGTTTCCTGAATACTGGTGGAGGAATATTGTGTGATACGGACGTACTACTTAGGACTGGACAGTCAGCCTATTACTCTCAGAACTTTGACTAGTTTGACGTTTTTCATTGACTGTTGCCCACTGCTAAAAGAGGCTTCTCTGACCAAGGTTGGGGGCAGGTCTATACGTATAAACATTAGCATTAGGAGAAACTCTTACAGCATGCTCATTTAGCAAGGTAATACTAGCAGTTCTTGCCAAGGTCTAATACTTCTCCAGCCATAGGATCTTGAACAGGATTACTGTACCAGGCATATAGTTTCCTCCTGTGGAGCAGTCACCAAATCCAATCAGAAAGGGGTTGGGTGCTTTTTAACATCCGTGCCACTATTGTGTCTGGGGACGTATCTTGCCTGGAAGGCTGACATTGTAGTATTCAGGTCCAGCACTAGGTAGGACTAATGTCATTCTCACTCCAGCATCCGGTATGGCACGTTCAAGTCCTCTGAAAACTGTTCGACAGAGAGGAGGTCACCCTATTGGTTTGAGATTGGTTTCTTTATGTCCTACAACCAGAGTGTGTGTGGTGTCTTAGGCAATGCAGTCGTATCACGCAGCTATCTAGAATAATGAAGGACAACGGAAAGGGCCTGTTTTGTTTTGGAGACCTCTCTGGATTCCTTGGCCCATAACTCTTAGGGGGCGTTCACGGCCTTGAAATATAAGTTTCATTTAATAATCTATATCTTACGGGAGCAACATTGTCTACTTATGCAGTAGAATTCTATACAATTCTTTTCTTTAAAAATAAGTTTTATTTAAGAATTGTCTTACTAACTAGTGGGTTTATAAGGTTTTTCTAACATCCTATCCACTAGCCTTTACTCCTTTAACTCCCAATATTCCTCCCTCTTACTTCACTTTAGTTTTTATTCTACCATTCTTGCAATTGTATTTAGTAATTGGACTGAGAGATAGCAGGCTTCCATACAGCTTTTCCTATATCCTTGCTTTGGGTTGTCCCTTCCCTCCACACTTTGTTTTCCCCCGTACTCCCTGTCCCTCCTTGTTTAAGCTTTCCTGCACCCAGTACTCCATTTCCCTACTATTGTTTTGCTTATATTCTACTGTCCTTTTCCATTAATGTCACTCCTCCCTCAAAGTCTCCTTTCAAGATTTTTACTTCTGTTTAAATTCATAAAAACAAAGATTGAAGCTAGAATCTGCATTTGGGGAAAAAAGTGACAATTTTTCATATATATATATGTATATATATGAAAAATATATATATTACAGATTTCATGACATCATTTTAATAACATCTCATCGTGTGCACGTACCATAGTTTCCCTTATCTAGTCTCTATCGAGGAGCGTTTGGATTGACTCGTTTCCTAGCTGTTGTGAATGAAGGAGTAGTGGATACGAAGGGGCACATCTTTGTAGTAGGATGTCAAGTCCCTTGCGTGGTGTATGCCCCAGATCTATAACTGGCCCACACGGCAGTTCTGTATTTAGTTTTTACTTTTTGAAACCATCAGACTGATTTCCAAGTTGCTGTACTAGTTTTCACCCCACTGATGTACAAGGGTTATCTTTGCCGTATCCATACCAGCGTTTGCTGTAATTTGTGTTCCCAAGATGGCCACTCTGACCGGGGCGAGATATTTTTTTAATAATATAATATTTTAATTAGTTCTTTGGAATTGTATATAATGTTGCTTAAAGTTATGTAAACTTGAATTTTCCTGATGGCTAATGATGTCGAGTACTTTTAGAAGCATTTCCTATTTTTTTGTAATTTTTTTTTGAGACTTTTCTGTTCAGTTACAGAGCCCATTTTGAAAAACTGAGTTACTTGTTTCCTCTCTTATTTTTAAGCCATGAAGTTAATGCTATCCGTGTACCCTTGGATTTGTGATCTTTACTGGAGGGTTGTCAATGCAGCAGGGCACACCATTAAAGAAAGCAGATTCTAACTCTTTCAGAAGCCATTACCTGCCAATCGCTCCTGAGGTAGGGGTGAGTCTTACCTCTCCTCCGCATGCTGGAATTCTGTCAGACCTGAGCCTGTGGCAGTCTTGTGCATTCCGTCTCCACTGCTGTGAACTCGTATGTGTAACTGCCCTGTGTACAATAAACACTCTTTCCCCTTACTCACCCACCATCCCCTTCTAACCTGTCTTCCTCAATGATCCTTGAGTCTTGACAGGAGGTGTGATATAGACGTCCAGTTCAGGGCTGCACATTCTGTAGTCTTTCATTCTCTGCACTTGACCAGTTGAGTGCTTCTACATTAAACATATTCTACTGCAAAAGAAGCTTCTCTGATGATGGTCAGCCAATGCGCTATTTATCTGTTTAAGTCGTTAGGGACATATCTACTATGTCCATTTAGTAGAGTAATAGCAGTAGGTTCCCCCCTCGGGCCTACGTCCTGTCTAGTCACAGGTTCTTGGCCTAGAAAGTGGTGGTAGGTATGGGTTTCAATTTGTGGAGTAGGGCTTGAATCATCAGAAAGCAAGATGCCATACTATAGCATAAAGCATGTTTAAAGATAAAAACTTTAGTACGTTGCTCATGTTGTAAAAAGACAGGCTAGGATCTAGACACCTGCCACACTAGTCTGTTCTTTTCTAATTATACATGGTGCCTTCCAGACCAAAGTCCTTTCTGCAAAGGTGATTTGGTAGTGTGGTATAGGATCTCAGAGCGATTAGGTGGTTTAAGCAAGGATATATGCCAGGTAAATGGCACAGATTTGATTTACAACGGAGGCTATGGGATTCCAGTTCTTTACTATGCTTCATCTGTGTTCTATAGATATTTGTGATGGTAATAGTGCTGCTCTGTACATGTCACTAATGTGTCTGTATCTTGCTGACCTCAGGACAAGGACAAAGTCTTAGATATACTCAAATCTAGCCAATAAAAATGATATTAGCCCACACAGTAGACACTTTTTAAATTGTTAAATAAAACGAGTGTACTAGCCACATCACGCACACACACGTATGAATATATCCCTATACTTTCAACTTATAAATGAGGATTCTGAGACTCAGATTTTTTTGTAAACTTTACCTAGTCTGTTTATTAGTAAAGGCAGGAATTTAGAATCAATCTGTCCTTTCTTTTATAAATACTGGCTATTCGATACCTTTATTTGCCATGGCTACTCAGTACTTGAAATATGACAACTCCAAAGTGGGAATTTCTTTAACTGAAAAATATATAATTTTAAGGACTCAGTATGAGAAAAGGTGCAATATTCCATGTTAGTACATTTTTTCATATTGACACAGTAAATTGGATTAAAAATATATTATTAAAATTTATATTTTATTTGTTTTAAAACATGGCTATGAAAAAAAAACAAATGGTACTTGTGGGTCTTGTTGCATTTACATGGTGCACCACTGACTATCCATTCTTTCAGTCTAGGTTTCCCATGACCCCTCCTATCCTCTTTGGTCTATGTATGTGAAACCCAGAAAGTCACCAGAAGCTGGGTCTAGATGACCCATTTCTACATTATACCTCACCAACCGAATGAAGCACAAGGCCACTGTGCTCATCTGATACCCCAGCTGGGATGGTTTCCACATTCTACCTGATTGCTCCTGTGGTAGAAGGCAGGCTAAGGCACACTGGACAGTAGCCACATAGACTGTTCCCTCCTAAAAGGACTTCCCTGCGAGATTTCTCTTATGCAGATCCAAGGCCCTGAAGGCCTCTGAGTAGCATTTTGATACATCAAAGAACTGCGAGGACTCCACAGGGGCTTGGAGGTCTTATCACTCAATGGTGTCTGGAGACAAGGGTCTGCGGTGTCCTACGAGCCGCAGTAGTACTTATACACACTTAAAACGAAAGGAGCCAGGGTCCCAGTGTTCAAGACTGCAGTAACTAGCTTCTAATGGGCACCCTCTGCTGTATACCAGACTTTGTCCTCTGCTTCATCCTCTTTGAAAGAGGGAAATTACTAGAAAATGATTCTGGCACGTCAGTACCTATTCTTTTTTTAATATGAAGACTATCCAGGATGGTCACTGTGTCCACTCTTGATTACAACACTGGCAAGTGTCCCATGTTGCCTACCAACATAGAGAGAGATGCTTGAATTGAGGTGGGAGGGGCACCGTAGCCAGGTGTCGTGCTCCCTGCTGTTTGGGAATGACCAATGTTCAATCACACAAAATGTCAGCGGAAGCAAAGTGCTCTAAAACACGAGTTGATAAAAGAATCAGAGAGAGAGAGAGAGAGAGAGAGAGTGTCAGAGGGCAGGAGATCTGAAAGTTGTCAGAGTTTGAGTCTTGTGGTAGCAGCCCAAGAACACTGCACTTGTTTCTCCCCATCTTTGTGCTCAGTGACAGTGTGTGGATGGCTTTATCTCGGTTACTGTGGGGATTTTTATGCAGCAAAAATAGGGTTGTCTTTGGATGTGGTAGGATTCTTCATGCATTGGAACTGTGCAAATCTTCAGATTAGCCTCATCCTTTGAACCTGTTATTAAGTCCAGTAGCACGTCACGGTGCAGAACATTGAGTAACCAATGACAGGTGTCCCTTTGAAGGACGCCTTTGGTGTTCCAGCTGGGCGGCTCCACAGTGTGATCTGAATCTCTGTGAGCTGGGTGCCGTTATGAAGGACAGGTTCTATGTGGACCTGTCTTCCTCCTCCAAACCCTCCATTTAATGAATGCTCACTTACTGTCACCCGCTCTTTGCTGAATGATGACAAGCAACTCCACACGCCTTTTCACACACAGAGCTTTGAACGTTAGGAACCTCCAGGATGGATGTGATCCTGGTCTGGATAGAGGCTCACAGCATTTCCTTTGTCAAGTGGGAGACCGAGCAGAGCTTTGTCCTGAGTGATCCTTGTTAGTGAGGCTCTTGCTGTGTGTGTTCGCAGCCTGTGAAATAGCCTTCAGCACGGTAACATGGTTTTTTTTGCTTTGTTTTGGTTTTAGTTTCGTGTTTCTGGCTATTGTTTCAACAGGAAAAAAAAATATCCCAGAAGCTGTGTTGGTGGGGTTGGGCACTGCGTCTTATTCTTTTTTAATTTTCAATTTTTCCAACATGTATATGCTCAAACAGCTTTGCATGCACATACTTCTTGCAATGAGTCATTGGCCCACTTGAAAGTTTCTGAAGCACCATAAGTACTGTTGAGCCTCATCTCTCATATCCTGTTGTCACCCAGAGTTAGGGTGATCTCGTGGCAGGGCAGGGCATCTGGAGGCAGGATCCATGTGAGATCCGGGTGGCTGTGTACCTTCTGCCCTTGGTGACACTTGTCCTGCCTGATCACGGGGCATGGCCATCACTGTGGCCCTGTACTCTTCTCTCCTCAGTAGGGTAAGCGGCAAGAGCTGCAGCAGCAGGTGCTCCATGCTGTGGGGCCAGTGGTCCCAAGCCTCCTTTCTGGGGGTTGGAAAACTGGCCCTACTCAGCAAAATCATGGTTCTGTGCCCACATCATTACAGATGGTTGTGAGCCACCATGTGTTTGCTGGGATTTGAACTCAGGACCTCTGGAAGAGCAGTCAGTGCTCTTAACCACTGAGCCATCTCTCCAGCCCTATGAGACCAGTTTTAAAAAGCATCTTCCTGTAAGACCTGCCTGTTTTTTGTTTGTTTTTTATATTGTTTTGTTTTGTTTGAGGTAGGGTTTCTCTGTGTAGTCCTGGCTGTTTTGGAATGCATCCTGTAGACCAGGCTCAAACTAAGAGATCTGCCTGCCTTTGCCTCTCGAGTGCTGGGATTAAAGGCACCTCCACTGCCTTTTTATCTTTTTTCTTTCTTGAGTTCTGGAGATACTCCCCTCTCTGACTGCTGCTGCTCCCTCTCCCCTGGAAGCCTCCACGCCTGTGCCTATCCTTTGGAAGCTGGTGTGGAGGTCCAGGCCTTCTGGGAAGGAGGGCTTCTTCCCTTTTCACCCTCTTTCCTCGGTGAGTCAAGTTTGACTCAAAAAAATTCCCTCTGCTCTTGGAAATCTTCCCAGTACTGTTTAAACCAAGCAATCTGTTAGGCATCCTCTCGGTAGAGCTCTGCCTTTCACCTTTATCTTTCCTTAGTAGCTCTCATGTTTATTCATAGCGATGCTTATCTTTCAGTCACAAGAAAGGTTCTTCGTTTAGAAGTGAACTGCTGTTCTTTTCTCTTTTTGGCTATTGTTTTATTAAGTAATTAGGAAAAAAAACCTTAAGCATTTTTTATTCTCCATCTAAACAAGATAGACGCCCACATTAGTTCACTGTATCTTTACAGCGCTTCTTGGAGGCATGTGTTACCGTCTTTATTTGCACACGAGGAGTTTGAAATCCGGGGTAACTGAACAACGGCTTAGAGTCATAGAGCAGTGCACTGGGGGAATGTGTCACTGTGGAAGAAAGGTCAGTTTCTTCAGCTTTCTCCACGACACACGCTGTCCCCTTCATACGCCATCTTCCGTGAACAGAGAGTGAGGAGGAGCAACGTCCACAGAGTATGATGCCGTGTGACGCTGAAGCTTCTGCCCCACCCTGGCCGGCTGCTTACACCTTTCCCTCTCCTCTTCTTCCAGACCGGGATGAGTAGGATTCTGCTCACCGTTTGCGATTCGGTTGGCTGGCTATGCTTTGGCTGACTTCCATGGAAGTCCAAGTCTCCGGTAACCAGGGCCCAGTCAGGGTTATTAGTGACACTAGAGCAGCGGCAACCTGAGGCTAGACTGGAGCAAGGGTCCTGACCCTATGTCCCTATTGGCCTGTGTGCTGGAGGCTTTCCAAGGAGATCTCTGGTGCGCCGGTTCAGAGGAAAGGGAGAGAACTCGGGCAGGGAGGGGGAACCGCCGCCTCCGCTGCTGGTGCTGCTCCAACTCCATTTCCACTGTTGCTGATTCGCTTGCTTGGGCTGGGCTGAGCCAGTAGAAGGCTGACCAGCTGGTGAGGGGTGCAGGGGAGCTTCTGGCAGTGATTTTGGGGTAGCAGGTCTCTTCCCCAAGCGTTCTACAAGCGCAGGTCCACAGTGTGCAATTTTCTTTGCATCTGGCACTGGAGTACATACAGCAGGTAGTCACAAAGTCCTCATAATGAAAAACTGTGTGGCTTGCTTAACAAATACATTTCAAGAAGGGAAAAGATAGAGTTGAAATCTGAATTAAGGAGGTGTAAGAGGTTATTAGCTAGTCAAAATGTGTAGAACCTCCTGGAATCTTTTGCTATTTACTTAAAATTTATGTTTAGTTTTTTAAAAAATCTTTATTAACTTGAGTATTTCTTATTTACATTTTGATTGTTATTCCCTTTCCTGGTTTCGGGCCAACATCCCCTAACCTCCTCCCCTTCTCTATGGCCTCCTCCCATCCACCCCCCATTACCACCCTCCTCCCAACAATCACGTTCACTAGGTGTTCAGTCTTGGCAGGACCAAGGGCTTCCCCTTCCACTGTTATATTTAGTTTTAATAGACAAATATACATATATATTTACCACATACCACATGATTTTAAATGTGAACACTGTATAGTGGAGAATGTATAATTAGCTTATTATATTTAAGCAAATTAAAAACATATTGGCCAATTGGGAAAATTTTAAACATTAACTGGATATTTGTGAATATTAAGTGATTACCATGGAGTTTTAAGGTAATAATGACTACTATTGAGTGAATATTTAAGGAAGATTTCAATAAACTTGTATAAATATTTAGAATTTTGTTAATAGGCTGACTTGGAACACTTACGTAGATTTGAGGAAAACATTATTGGTTAAGATTGATATAGGAGGAAGGCCCTCTGTGGTGGTCCACTGTGCTCATTTTTCTTCTTTTACGTGTGTTTAGAATGTTCCCTACTAAAAAGAAAACTCTTTAAGTAAAAAGAAAAGGAAAAAAATAAACAATTAAATGTTCATTTTACTTACTAAGCCCCCCCCCCACATTTCTGGATAATAATATTTTAAAGCATCTTAACATTTCAACAGAAGGAACACTGTTTCTGCGATCATTCTTGTATTGACTCATGCCTTCCGAACGTTCTTTGCCAATTCATTCCACACTCTTCACCCTGATCTCTTAAAACGTCTCAAAGGAAAATGGTTGGAACTCTTCTAACTTCATTCACGTAGGCGTGTCCGACTGTCGCATGAGTGACGGGGATCCAAACTCTGGTGCTTGCACAGTTGAGCTTTCTTTCTCTTGGTAAGGACCTGCCCAGCAAGCACTGGAGATTCCTGGTTTACCTCCCCACGGTAATGAGGAATCTCAGTTCCTTGGCCTTCAGCCAATGACATGTACCATGGCGCCATCTCACAGCCACCGGCTTATTTCTTAGTGTAAAGATGTATAAATAAAGGAAAGGGACATGAGGTATCGGTCTGCACAGAAGCAACAGACAATAAAGAGGAAAACTTCCCTTCCTTCTGGTAGGTTCTCCCCATCTCCTGTTACTGGAAAGCAGAAGTGAGCTTCTCTAGAAGTCGCTTTCCTCACTTAACTAAGCAGATCGTGTCTGGTGTCTTTGCTGTGACAAAAGACCTTGGTGGCTGCAGCATGAATCCCAGGTGATGGGGATCCAGTCCTTTGTTCCTCAGCTTGTGAATCAAGTGTAATAATGTCCAAGAAACATGATTGCCGCAGGTTATAATGACATAACCGATAGGAAAGTTGAAAAGTGGTGTGGTAGAATTCATACCTTATGCATTGTTATAAAGCACTCAAAAGAATAGTGAATAAAATTCATTTGATTTATTCACGTTTTTGACGCAAGTATGTGGTATCTGCAGCAGTAAGGTCTTACCATGATGTTCTGCAGGGCAGCAATGGCGGTAGCCTGGAATGCTTGAGGGGACACTTTATGGGACCTCACTGGACAACAACTCAAAAGAGGTAACCCTTCCTTTTACTGGAGTTTTTATTTGGTCAGGTGTAGTATTTAGTTGGGGTGTTCTCTCCCCATTATAGAATAATGACATTTAAACTTTAATGTATGTGTAGATATAGGTATAAAACTTGGAAAATTTCTACAGTGCTTGTTTTCCATGGGGCATTTTCAAAAGCTTTTAGTGTTAAATAACCCTTCCCCACATTTCCTCCTCTTTCCTGGCATTTGCTTTCCCTTCCTTCTCAATCCATTTTGCCTTTTCCCCTTCACAACAATCTGTTCTTTTATCTTTTTCTTGAAAGAGCCTGTGTTGCCTTGAATAAGAATGGCCCCCATACGCTCAAATATTTGAATGCTAAGTCACCAGGGAATGGCATTACTTGAGAAGGATTAATAGATGTTGGAAGAAGTGTGTCCATGGGGATGGGTTTTGTGGTCTCAAAGGCCCAATCAGGCCCAGAGTGGTGCTTTCTTCCTGCTGCCTGTGGATTTGATGTAGAACGCTCAGCTTCTTTTCCAGCATCATGCCTGTCTGTCATCATGCTTTTTTGTCATGATGATAATACACCCCCGAAAGTTTAAGCAAGTCCCAAATTAAATTCTTTCTTTTATAAGAGTATACTTGGTCATGGTGTCTCTGTGCAGCAGTAGAATAGCAACTAAAATAGAGTCCCTCTTTCCCTGTTGCCCCTTATTTCCAAATGAAACACATTTATAAAGCCTTAAACTTAACAGCTACACATGAGAAAAAAAAGCTGTGTTTGTCTTTCTGTGATGGGTTACCTCACTCAGAATGATTGTTTCCAGTTCCACTCATTTACCCAAGAATTTCGCTTTTCTTAAGAACGGCATAATATTCTGCAGTGTAAACAAATCAGTTGTTCATTATCTATTCTTCCATAGATGGGTATTCATCTAGGTCACTGCCATTTTCTGGCTGTTGTGAACAGAGGAACAATAAACACAGAAAAGCAAGAATCTCTGGTGAGATATAGGTCCTTTAGGACAGCACCTGTGGAAGCTCAAGGCAGACAAAATCTTCTCATGGTGAGGAAGTGGGCATGTGGTCCCACCTTTAATGAGAAGCTATTGGTGTTTGATAGCTTTTGGGAATTGCAGACTCCATTTTCTTTAATGTTGTGGCCTCTGGTTTATTTCAGGGGAAGCCCAATCTTGTACCCAAGAGTAAGAGTGGTTGGTCAAACTGTGGAGAGGCTAGGAGTGGAGAGACACACAGGAGACAGAAGACAGGCAGAGAGGGAGAGGGAGAGGGAGAGGGAGAGGGAGAGGGAGAGGGAGAGGGAGAAGGAGAGGGGGAAGGAGAGGAGAGAGGAGAGAGGAGAGAGAGGAGGGAGAGAGAGAGGAGAGAAAGAGAGAGAGAGAGAAGAGAGAGAGAGAGAGAAGAGAGAGAGAGAGAGAAGAGAGAGAGGAGAGAGAGAGAGAGAGAGAGAGAGAGGGAGAGAGAGGGAGAGAGAGAGAGACAGAGAGAGAGGGGAGAGAGAGAGACAGAGAGAGAGAGAGACAGAGAGAGACAGAAAGAGAGAGAGAGACAGAGAGAGAGAGAGAGAGAGACAGAAAGAGAGAGAGACAGAGAGAGACAGAGACAGAGAGAGACAGAGACAGAGAGAGAGAGAGAGAGAGACAGAGAGAGAGAGGTGTTAGGCTTGAAGTGTGTCTCAACTACCAGGAGACCCCCCTCCCCCAAAGTGAGACAGGAGAATGGAGTTTGATGCAAACGCAAGAGGTTTATTTTCCAGCATGTAGGGGTTGACCTTCAATCAGCCCCTTGTGGCAAGTGACTGGAAGGTGACCCTGCATGGCTATAACAAGCAGTTTTTATACTTTTTAGGGGTGCAGGTTACATCAGCAAGGTTACAGTTTAAACTTATTGGCTAAGCATATTGACCTTTGAATCTATTGGCAAACAAGCACATGACACGCATTCGAACTCTATCTGGGACCAGAGGGTCAGATAACTATCAGTCAGTACATTCTGCAGATTTTCAAGAATGTCCCTGCTCCTCCCAAGAACTGTGGGTGGAGAATGAAACTTGGCGTAGCCTTGACCTGAGGCAGTCGGTATAAATCTGGTGAAAGCCTTAGGGTCCTTCACAGGAACTCCATAACTAACCTACTTTCTACTGGGCCAAGCCTCTTAATAGTTCTTACACTTCAGTAAGAACTAGGGTCCTTCAGAGGAAGGGAGAGAGAGCCAGCCAGATACATACATATATATATATATATATATATATATATATATATATATATATATATATAGAGTGCTCCTGAAGTTGGGTACAAAGAGTAATACAAATGGGTCTAGTAAGAGTTGGGGAATGGGGTGAATATGAAAGATACATTAAAATTTTCAAAACCCAGACATTGAAAATAAAATTACAAAGAAGATATAGAAATATTTTTTACACATGTAAGGAAAACAAGGCCCACTTTATCCCGTCTCACTGAGACGCATTACATATCTCCTAGACTAGAAGACTTTACCTGTACTCTCTCAAAAAAAAATAAATTGTGCTCTTAATATTTGAGTCATAATTAAAGTTGAACTTGACCTGAGGAATGCGGCAGAACGTTAATCTGCTAGAAATAAAATTCTTCTTAAAACTCTTAAAAATGATACATATGGATAGAATTAAAAAAAAATCTAAATAGTCATTTGGAATGATTAGAGTCTTTTCGGAAACTTTGATAGTGACTATTTCAGTTACATTTAGCTTTTCATAGTAACAGCAACATTTTATTCAATTACTGGCAGATTTTGACTCCTCAATCATTTTTTAAAAATTATATTTATACCACATTCTGTATTTCATATTTTGTTGGTGAGAGTCCAAAACTATGTTAATTTTTAAATACGAAGGTTTAAAAATGTAACAAAGTCCTATTTCACACAATGATCCCAAGCTTTATAGATTTTAAGTTGATATTCGTAAATCTGAAATCTGTAAGTGTGAATGTATTTGTAGGGCTGATATCCCTTAAATAGCTTTCTTTTTCCCCCCTTTCTGGTGAAGTACTGTATCCTAAGAGAATACGTGCAAACACACAGATGATCCCCTTCTGTCAGGCTTTCTCCTGATAAGGATCGAGTAATAAATACTTAACTTCTGCTATGGCTTGATGAAATTCTCTAAAATCTCATATGCTAAAGCATGTGTTGCCAGTTGGTGAGGAAATTGAAGTGGCTGAATTATGAAGGCTCCAACTTCATCTATAGAAAAATCCACTGGTGACTCTAGGGCTGAATGGTTATTAGTAGCATGGTGGTTTGATCATGATTGGTTCGTGGGAAGTGGCGTTATTAAGAGGTGTGGTCTTGTTGAAATAGTTGTGGCCTGGTTGGAGGAAGTGTGTCACTGTGTAGGCAGACTTTGAGGTCGCCTATGTTCAAGTTACACCCAGTGTGGTACCCATTCTCTTTCAATAGCGTCATGTCTGCCTGGATTCTGCCAAGCTACCCACCGTGGACTGAATCTCTGAAACTGTAAGCCAGCCCCAATTAAATGTTATTTTTTGATAGCTGAGTAATATTCCATTGTGTAGATGTACCACATTTTCTGTATCCATTCCTCTGTTGAAGGGCATCTGGGTTCTTTCCAGCTTCTGGCTATTATAAATAAGGCTGCAATGAACATAGTGGAGCACGTGTCTTTTTTATATGTTGGTGCATCTTTTTGGGTATATGCCCAAGAGAGGTATGAAGGCTGGATCCTCAGGCAGTTCAATGTCCAATTTCTGGGAACCTCAGACTGATTTCCAGAATGGTTGTACCAGTCTAATCCCACTCAACAATGGAGGGTGTTCCTGTTTTCTCAAGATCCTAGCATCTGCTGTCACCTGAGTTTTGATCTTAGCCATTCTCACTGGTGTGAGGAAGTAGGTAAGCAAATGGTCGAACTGGAAAATATCATCCTGAGGAGGTAACCTAATCACAGAAAAACACACATGGTATGCACTCATTGATAAGGGTTATTAAAAATGCTTGAATTACCCTAGATGCTAGGAACAAATGAAACTCAAGACGGATGATCAAAATGTGAATGCTTCACTCCTTCTTTTTTGGGGTAAAAGGAACAAGAATACCCTTGGCAGGAATAGAGAGGCAAAAGATTAAAACAGACACAGAAGGGAACACCCATTCAGAGCCTGCCCTACATGTGGCCCATATGCATATACAGCCATCCAATTAGACAAGATGGATGAAGCAAAGAAGTGCAGGCCGACAGGAGCTGGATGTAGATCTCCCCGAGAGACACAGCTTGGAATACAGCAAACACAGAGGCGAATGCCAGCAAACCACTGAACTGAGAATGGGACCCCCATGTGAAGGAATCAGAGAAAGGACTGAAGAGCTTGAAGGGGCTCGAGACCCATATGTACAACAATACCAAGCAACAGAGCTTCCAGGACTAAGCCACTACCCTAAAGACTATACATGGACTGACCCTGGACTCTGACCTCAGGTAAATGAATATCCTGTAAAAGAGCACCAGTGGAAGGGGGAAGCCCTGGGTCCTGCTAAGACTGAACCCCCAGTGAACTAGATTGTTGGGGGAGGGTGGCAGGGGGGAGATGGAAGGGAACCACCCATAGAGAAGGGGAGTGGGAGGGGGAGGTTTGCCTGGAAACCGGGAAAGGGAATAACGCTCGAAATGTATATAAAAAATACTCAAGTTAATAAAAAAAAAAAAAAGAAATACAAATTAAAAAAAAATGTTATCTTTTGTAACAATTGTCTTGGTCATGGTGTCTCCTCACAGCAATGAAATCCAAACTCAGACGAGTGGTTATGGATTATAATCCATAGGGTTAAATCTTTGAAGGGTGTATGCTGTCTTTGGGTTCCTTCTCCACCCTCTCAGCTCCTCAGTCACCACGAGCTCATCAGCTCTGCCTCTCTGTGTTCTGCCAAGTGCTGTTCTGCGTTACAATAGTCCACAGCCACGGAACAAAAAGACAAAGGATCGAACCTTCTAAAATATGAGCCAAACATCCCATTTTAAAAGTATTTTCGAGAACCCGTGGGAGAGATACCTTACCGCCTGGTCAGGTGGGCACTCCTGAGGCTGCAGAGCGGAAGAGACCACCAACACTGCCCACCCCTGCCCACATCCCTGACCCAAGAGGAAACTGTACAAGGCCTCTGGGTTCCTGTGGGGGAGGGCCCAGGAGCAGCAGGAGCCCTGCCTGAGACACCGCCGGAACCTGAAGGAAACAGACCGGATAAACAGTTCTCTGCCCCCAAATACCGTGGGAGGGAGAGCTAAACCTTCAGAGAGGCAGACACGCCAGCAATACGTAACTGAACGAAGACAATTGA